>NC_090292.1:15460246-15760246 GCF_037392515.1 Haliotis asinina | reverse complement strand
AATTCTGAACATATTCGAGAGAGAATGGAAAAGACAAGCTACTTCAGATCCTCTCAGGATGTCTTCGCCTCTAATTGAATCGGAATGTATCTCGAATTCTGCTGGACTTCAGGCGGAATATTCTTCAAATGTATTGCTTGAAGTTGGAATGAATCTTGAATGTAGCTCACATCACCCCGAATACAATGAGAACGTCCCGAATGCTCTTCAAGTGGTCCCCGACTTCATCAGAACACTGTCGAATCGCCAAAAAAACGTGGCCACCTGTCACTGAAACGTCACATAGCATTTGGCTGTCGCATTCTTACAAAGCTTGAAAAACTTGTTTCTTTTGACTTTCTCTCCCGAATGCGGTTCAAATTTTGGAATTTTTTTTCTGGCTGATTCGCCTTGATTCTTGACAGTTCGAAATAAGAGTGAAGGAGCCTTTATATGCAGTTGGACAGAACTATATACTGTGGTCGGAACCAAACCGACTTCGTTACATCCGACAGTTCATAGTAAAGTGTGACCAGTGACCAGGAACGAGTGGTCATGTAGGGACTAACTGTACTGACCTGTAACGAGTCAGTGAGTGAGTGAGTGCGTATGAGATTTTCTGGATAACCTCCTCAGCAAAGAGGGAAGAACTTCTGCCCGAAGTGCTTAAGGTTGGGGGTTAAAAGAAAAGCACTGACATGGGTGGTAAGGGTAACGTCCGCTCTGTGCTGCAGAGAATAGAGCGTTTGTCCAAAGAGCCTAATATCGTTAGTGAAAGCTTTGGCTGCATACCAAAAACCATTTTAAAATGCTGCGTATTGTTACCCTACTTTCTTCTGGGTATTAACCAAAACCAAAAAAAAACAAAACAAATCTGATGGGAGTCTACTAGGTCATTTTTGGTGATTATGCTAAACTGTCATCCTACCCTAGTGGCCTAGAACAACCCCAACATTAGTGCGGGCAGGTACAAGCTACCGCGCGCACAGTAGACGAACGTCGCTTACACTAAACCTGGCGGTCACATTGATCTCCTTTACCCCTATCACCTGGGTAGATCCGGGCTGAGACCCTTTCAGTCGAACTGGCGAGTTACAGTCCGTTAGACCCGTGGGCATCCCGTGCTGAAACAAGTCCCATGAAACCCTTACATGGCCTACATTTTCGAAGCTCTCTTGGCGCTAAGATAGTCGTAAGTTGATGTTAACTGATCACCTCGCGAAAATACGGGTTCTATCTGTGAATTTTTATGTATACTGGACCAAATAACTTAGTGATATTGGTATTTTTAGGATTGATATTTGTGTTAGTGTCTCAATGAACAAATAGATCATTATTCAGAAATTCAGAATCTACATATATCCGTAAGTGTATTGTTTTATAACATCATATGCAGATACACCTTCAGAATGAGTTAGCCTAGCTTTACGCTGCCTTTAGAAATAGGCTTCACACGTTGTACCCATATGGGGAATCGAACCCAGGTCTTCGATGTGACTACAGAACGCTTTAAGTAATAGGCTACCCCGCTGCCCTTTACACCTTCAGAACCATAATTAAGACTAAAATAGTATTTTCCGATAAAAAGAAACATCTTTGAGTGATGTTATTTTTATGCCATACAGTTGTTTTTCAGAGATTTCGGTCCACACGGGGGAGAAGTTCGTTAAAGTTTACTTTGTTTTGATTGGATTTCGTTCTTTTTAAATTTAAACTTTTAAGGGAAACAGAAGCGTTTCGTTGAATCTGTGTTACGTGACATAGTGATCGCACGCATATTTGAGGTGTCGTTAAAACTTCAAAAGGTTCACGTTTAAACCCCAAAGTAAAATGTTCTTTTCATAAGAAGGCTTCTAATTACAACGATTGAAAAACTCCACTTCATTCTTTTAATATCCCTATATTTAACCGTACATGATTAAAATTACATGTTATAAATACATCAATATCAATCTTCGAAAATACTGTTTTTTGCGTCGTGTTATTTCCAATTTTTGATCAGAACACACAACAGTCATTCAAGCTATGTAATTTGAACAAGCTCCTCTCCCTGTAATGATTGTGACATATTTCATTACAGCGACGTCTTCATTTGGCGTGCTCATCGACGAACTCGTTTTCAAAAATCAAATTGATATGCCATGCTCGGAATGAAATAATACGCCGTGCCGAAAATTCCTCCTTTCATGCAAAACCAAATAAATGAATGTCAAAGGGATCATGTGATTAAATTGATCAAGATACTTGGTGTGCTAATTAGTTCAGCGAACCGTTCTGTTTTTCTTAGTTTGTCATCCATACGAAGATTTTCGGAGCAAATTTGTCGGAAAATGAATTTCTGCTCGGGCGAGTTATTGATATTTTGGGGGTTGGGTGCTTTCTACATTTTTTTCGGCATCCGCGTTTATAAGCTTGCCGTGGTTGTGTTGGCGCTATACACTCAAGAAAGAAAAAAGGGACCGATTCTTTTGTTAACCACTTTTATTTTGCATTATTCGTTGTGCTCATGAATACCTTTTACTGCCAATATATTGTGGAGTTGCATGTTTTCTCTGATACAGGTTTTGGAGGGACACGATTCAATATTATTTGAATCATCTTCAGTATTTCAGTAGCTGTGGGCAACCATACACGCCTAAAAAAATAATGGGTATTCGACAGTGATTTATAAGATATGTGGTTTGGACAAACTGAAGCATTTCGGCGACTCAATTAACTGGAGAATTGTCCTGTTAACGCTTGCCATTTTTAGACAATAAAATTTTAAATTTGTTGTAGGCTTCGACTGATTAAAGGAGATTGATTAAAGTCGATTGATATCGCAGTGACCGAGGCTGATTTTACACCGCGTTTAGCAACAATCCAGCATTATCGCAACGAGGCATACCGGAAATGGGTTTCACACATTGCACCCATGTTGGAAATCGAACCCGAGTCCCCTGCGTGACGAGTAAATTCTTCCTCTACTTGGCTACCCCTCCGCCCTGATTGATGTCTTAGGTCAGGGGTTCACTTTGTTGTTTAAGAGCGATTTGCTACAGGGCAAGTGACTTCAAGAATGTAAGGTGTCCTGACTAATTTTCCACTAGCCCTGATTTAATGACAAACTGTTTGATGTTAGTGTTTACTGGACTCTTCATCGAACAGTGATACATTTCAAAGAACAATATTTATAGTTCTAAATTACTATTATTGCGAAATGTAATAGTTACATCATAAGCAGATATGAAATGAAATCCAAGTTTATTTGCAGTCTGAAACCATAAGTGGAAATTATCTAGTAGTCCACGGACAAGCAAGATACCATTATTTCATTGCCCGAATTGAAAACTGACTTGTCCTAGGCGTCGGGCTATGGGATTTTTGAACCCCTGCTTAGATGCAGACTTTCCTGGATATTCCTCTCTGTTCTAGACACTAATGTCACCAACTTACGAAAAGCTGTGCTTTCTGACAAATTCCAACAAATAGTGAAAAGAAAGACCTGATTTAAAACAAATTCTGTTAAAATATATATACTTAACCGATATACGAATATACATATAAGGAGGTTTCCCACGTTATACATGGAAATGGCTCTGATAACACTAGCTGTAGATTAAAGGTCGCATGCAACCAAAAAATCAAACATATTTAATACACAATTATCACTTATTCATGACATATGATATACATTGCTTCTTGTAAAATTATAAGCGTACAATCGCGATTCAAAAGTGCAATATTTTGTACTTGGGCTTACTTCCCTCGAAACGAAACCCTTGGCAGACCGAACCCAGTCAAAGCGGGTGGCTGTGCACTCAAGTGTAACGACGGCTTCCGGATGGCTGGTTCATTTGCAGATACGCTGAGGGCTCATAGTGTGTTCAGAAAGTTGATTTGTTTGATTGGCATTTTAGAAGGATGGCGAGTCACCAGAAAGTATTATTCTTTATGGATAACAACTTCTTTTATTGTACCCGAAGCGTCGTTTCAGTATGGATTCGTAAACCGTTGTCAAACAAAATCATATACACTAAAAGAAGTCGTTATCCATGAAGAATGTATATAGAGATGTTGGGTTTTGTAAATACATGTTCTCTGAATTTGCGTCCGATTCAATAAAAAATCATCTCAGTAGAGATGGTGAACTAAGTGTCTGGAAACTGTCATTCATCCAAGTACAAAGCAGGACTTGAAATTGACAAGAGTTTACACCAGTTTCCGTCAAATCCAGTCATCCGAGAAAAATTGATGTAGTTTGCAACTCACAGACATAAAAACATGTCACGTGTACAAGTATCACACCTGCCTAATAACATAATGTGGCAGAGACAGGACTCGGGTGCTAGAGTCATAAATCAATTTCTTTTGTTTATGGCCTGATGGGTGTTAAGTTCAAATTGCATGTGGTCAATGATTGAAGCTGTGTATTGCATATTGTCTTTAGCAGACAGGAAGGCAGACATACAGCTGTCAATAAAACAGGCAATAAGCTTTTTCTGTGACAGAGGCTGCTTACCACAATCAACACGTTTTTTTATGTATCGAGTAGATTATTTACTTGTTTTTTTGTACACACCCAAGATTAGACTTCTGCTCACGACCTCATGCTCTGGGCATACACATACTGTCTCAAGCTCCGCGAACCTTTTCACTGAGCATGCGTTATGGGCTCAGCGCAGCACAGCTGTTGAAACGACCTTTTTCCCCAGCGCTGGGGGAAATTTAGTGAATCGTTTGAACTCCGATTTCGCGGGCTTTTTTTCCATCGCGTTATCGCCAACATTATGGGTTGATTTGTTTCGGTAAGTGCATATCGAAAGATATCAGAACCT
Organism: Haliotis asinina; assembly: GCF_037392515.1. NCBI lineage: Eukaryota > Metazoa > Mollusca > Gastropoda > Lepetellida > Haliotidae > Haliotis > Haliotis asinina. The sequence goes on along the minus strand of NC_090292.1, from coordinate 15,755,450 downwards.
GCAACGTTGTGTTTTACGTTGCATGTGACCTTTAAGAATTCACAGGCTAGGAGAGTTGTATATTAAATCGTTTTATCACATATAATCAGTTGCTGGAACACAATACCAGCGCAATAAATTTACGTTTATTTTACAAAAAAAAAAACACTAGTAATTGTAATATCTTGAAATCATACAATGATACATACTTCATAGCGATCAAGCGAGTTTAGTTTTACGCCTCACTCAGCAATGCTCCAGTTATGTGGCAGAGGGATGGGATCGGGTGGTCAGTCTCGCTGACTTGGTTGACACATGTCATCGGTTCCCAGTTGCGTAGATGCTCCAGTTGTTGATCACTGGATTGTCTGGTCCAGACTCGATTATTTACAGACCTCTTTCATATAGCTGGAACATTGCTGAGAGTGGCGTAAACCTCAACTCACTCACTCACTCGTACAGTAGAGCGCAGAGGCTATATCGTAGCCAAGCAGGTAAAGCGTTTGCCCGTACCTTCAAGAGAGTGGTCGATTCGCAGCAAGGAAAATATAAATCTCTGTAACAGTCACACTATAATGCTTTATTTTCCCAAAGGAGGAGAGTATCGTTTGGCTCTCGCCAGCAATTTTCTTCAGTAAAGACCCCTTTAGGACGGACTAGTTGGTTCAAATTACTTCAGTTTGAGACAGTATTCTTTAAACAATGGAAGATCAGAATGTAACATTTTTAATAGAGAAGGCTTTTCTAACACAAGTGTGCTCATGGAATGATTTATATGGATAATAATTGCGTTTATGTTTTTTGTCGGTTGTGTAAAGAAATCCCAACATGGTATCCACTTCCAGGAACACACACGCGCCCTACCCATCCACAATATATACAAGCACCCACACACCCACTCAACCCACCCACACGCACACCCCGCCGTGCAACACACACACACGCGCGCGCGCACACACACACACACACACACATTGCCCCACTACCAACGCTCACCCGACACGCACGTACATCCGTTCACTGAAATGGTAGGCCCTAATTATACACAATGATACCATCCAAACTAAAACATGTATACACGCGTACACATGCACACACTCTATTCTAGTTGGTCGGCCACGAACAAGCCCACACACGCCCCGGATAACCGGAAACACAAATGCCACCTACCACACACACATACACACATACACACACTCAGAGAGAGAGAGAGAGAGAGAGAGAGAGAGAGAGAGATGAAGACAGAGAGATAAAGACAGAGAGATAAATATACAGAGATAGATAATAGAAGGTGGCATAGATTGAATGTGAGACAGAGGTATAGATCGATAGATAGAGAGGGACCCCATTCACCCAAAACATGCACCTTCGATCGCACACACACCCTTCCCCTCTCAGTCTCTCTCCCTCTCTTTCACACACATATACTCTCACACCTACACTCACACACACATACACTCACACACTCACACACACACTCTCACACACATTCTATTCCATATGGTCGGCCACGAACAAGTCTACCAGAAGGTGGCCACAACGCGACCTCATAAACAACCAAGACGACGGAATGTCCACTGACAAGTCAGTCATGAGAACCTAATCCCCTACAGAAACGCAACATTTATTCGATAATTCGAACATTCTGTAAAGAGCTCTAATCAACTGTGATACATTAATACGACAATCACAGGTGTTGATGCTAATTCCGTCCCACATGTAAAGATTAGATGGTGATTGAAACGACTCTGCAATTTCCATTAGTGAAAAGTCAAGGACGTCTTCTATCACCGCCATTCTTCACCAGAACACCGTAATGATGTACTTGAACCTTTCGACAGTTGTATTTTGAGAATCCTTCCAATTTTCCAACCACCTAGACTCGTTGGCGAATTTTTAATTCCTCGTTTCTTATGCCTCGGCAGTTTCCAATTATTCCGTCATATTGCCGAGAGCCATGACGGGCCTTACATAATGTTTAATTTTGATCCATTGAACACATTTGTAAGTTTAGAAGCATTATGTGTAATTTGGAACGCCATAAGACTTCGACTCTTTTCTTGTAGTGAAGGACAGTCGGTACAAGCTAGGAGAACGTGGAGAAAGTAGTGCTTGAAAAGGAAATTGCTTCATCTAAGGCGCTTTGTTGAAAGATTTGGGGATTAGAGAGCTTCGGAAATATTGACGTTCTGTAAGGATAAGTGACCACGTCTGCTTCTGTGCAAGGCTTTCATGCCTTGAACTGGCGTGTAATTTGACATTTTTGAATTTTCCCCTTATTGACAAATATTTGCAGTCGACATGCTGTTAGCTCGACAAAGGTGTCTCTGAGAGGCAACTGTTACGTTATGAAATTAAAGTCTGGCTCGGTCGCGGTGAAGTGCAGACATGTTTGAATTGGACTTTGAATTATAACAAACGTATTTCCTCTGCGGTGGAGGTTAATGCCATGGGCCTTTCACACATTCTTCCAGCGTGTCTGGTTTTAACCGGTACCTAACTGAGACTATTTTCGGACTGCTGTCCAGCTAGATTTCCGATTTGGGGCAATTGGCATTTTAGAGATTTTGTCAATTTACCGACAGTACATTTCTTGTGTCGCTAATGACAAGGTTTAATGCTTCATTTAAACAAGGTGGACACACTTACCTATGATGTGTCTGCGGAATATTAAATAAATATGGAAGGTCCAGGTGAGGCAGAAGTAAGTAAACTAATATAGGTGATGCTGAAGTAAGTAAACTAATATAGGTGATGCTGAAGTAAGTAAACTAATATAGGTGATGCTGAAGTAAGTAAACTAATATAGGTGATGCTGAAGTAAGTAAACTAATATAGGTGATGCTGAAGTAAGTAAACTAATATAGGTGATGCTGAAGTAAGTAAACTAATATAGGTGATGCTGAAGTAAATAAACTAATATAGGTGATGCTGAAGTAGCGGCTCTCCATATTTTCAAGGAACAAATCAAAATGCCCAAACGCACTGTTTTCAAATTTAAATAGAGTCGAAAATTTAAATTCATAAATGAACAAGTGGTAATACATGCAACACGATTAGTCAAGCTGCACGTTCGTTTTATATTTACAAATCTCCAGGAACGTGCTTAATTAAGGCATGAGCTTTAACTTTGTATTGGGGGAATTAGGTTAGCAAGTTTTTCCTTCGTCACAGACATAGCTGGAACAATATATTAGTATGACGTCACATACATATATCAGGGAGCCTATATAGAGTTGTAGAGTATCCCTGCATATATATCCCGATAACCGTGGTGTTTTATTTCTAGGATTGTAAAACCTGCGTTTTTGCCAAGTAAGACCTTTCTTTATTCTTCTCGCGAAAAGATTTTTCATATCGATCTATCTAACCCGCCAACCCTACTAACCCCTTCTCCCGTTACTTCGAAAACTTTTAGGCTCTACAATATAAAATCCTAGATGCTCTACAAGACACCTCTTATCGATATTTCCCAATATTACCCTCACCTGGTTCGTTTCCACATCAATCCATATTTTCATTCCAACCCATCAAGCCTGTTCAATACGCATGTCTGATATTTGGGCGACATCTACCGGGGCTTTCAGAGGTCCATCGACACAGCGGTAGATGATGAATCGCAGTCTATTAAAGCTTTCTCGGAAAGGTTAATTCTACAATGTCTAATCTTAGCGATTTTTTTCCGAGACAAAATCATCAAAAATACCCTCATGTGGAAATATTGAGTTATATGTCGCTGAATCAGGTTTTAGGTTTATGTCATTTTATTTCATCTTAATCAATAATTATTTTTTATTCAACCTTTCTTTCAATCTTTGGAACTTTTGGGGACGCAGAGGCATGAATTATCGTCAATTTTTCCGACTTTAATATTGTCCTTTACCTCAACTCTTCATTTCAGCGTGGGTTTCTTTGATGATGTATTGGGAAGCTGAATATCAGAGATCCTGTGAGATAGCGTTGTCAGTGTCTCAAGCAAATTATTCTTCTGACAAAGAGCATATTTCAAACGTAATCAGATTCGTCTTTTTCTGTTTCATCCACATTATCTTTTGTTCATTTTGACAAATAACATCCCACCAATCCCAACGCCATCTTCTGAAATCCTGTTAAATGTCAACAAGAGACGAAGACGTGCTGTGAAATGCCCCAAATATTAACTAGCAGCACGCGACACTAGATCAGGACTTCCTTCAAAATAAATTCGATTTGCTGTCTCACCAGCAGAAAGAACGTATGTACTTTGTTAGAGCATTGTAGGTAATAGTGAGTGAGTTTAGTTTAATTAATGTTAATTTTACAAAAAAAACAACCAAAAAACTAATAGATGTATTATCTTGAAAGCATACATTTGTACGCCGCACTCAGCAATATTCCTGCCGTATGATGGCTGTCTGTAAATAGTCGAGCCTGGACCAGACAATCCAGTGACCACCAATATCAGCATCGATCTGCGCAATTGGGAATCGATGATATTATGTCATCCAAGTGAGCGAGCCTGACCACCCGATCTCGTTAGTCGCCTCCTACGACAGGCATACTCGCCTTTTATGGCACGCATAGGTTGCTGAAGGCCAATTCTACCCCGGGACTTTCACCGGTCTGTAGGCAATATTTACGCGTAACGGTTCTCTGTAAACTATAATGCGTAAACTACTAGTATAACGAACTCAAATGGACATTGTCAACACATTTTGGCTCGTCTTGTAGTAGTTCGATATACGTACTTCGAGTAACAGTTTACAGCAAATGGCCGTGATCTAACACAAACAGTTCGTTATATCGGTCAGTTCGTTATAAACGTGTACCACCTTCCAAAGTAGGAGACGTCAAGACTAGTTGCAGCAAACGTCTTGGAGCTCTAACCGAGTTGATTACACGTTAAACTCTACCAACAAAGTCATTGATGTCATGCTTTCACGTCCTTTTTTCCTATTTAGCTTTAAATGCTATGGGTAGCTTAGTAGTTAAAGCAATGGCACATGTTCGAACCCCCACCTGGGCGCAATGTATGTAATCCTTTTGCCATGTCCCCATCTGTGATGCAGCAACTCGTTCCTATTCCCCCATCTGTGATGCAGTAACTCGTTCCTATTCCCCAACTGTGATGCAGCAACTTCTTCCCATCCCCCCATCTGTGATGCAGCAACTCGTTCCTATTCCCCCATCTGTGATGCAGCAACTCGTTCCTATTCCCCCATCTGTGATGCAGCAACTCGTTCCTATCCCCCCATCTGTGATGCAGCAACTCTGTCCTAGTCCCCGGTAGCGTCAAAAGACGTTAAAATATGGTACTTGTTGGTCCCTGCCTGGCGCACGGCATTAATAGGCACAACGTCAACAAGGACTGCTTGCCTCGGAGTATAATGTGTCTGAGTGGAGTAGTCATTCTTAACGACATTATATCTCAGTGTGCTACAGCTAGCACTATAAAATCAGCTTAAGTTTTATCCAGTACAAGCAGCCACACACACACAGACATGCACGTCGTCATATGAGCGAAGTATTCCAAAGTACAACGTTAAACCGTCTATCACCTCCCCACTCATTCCGATATGCCAATGTGATGCTTGTATATCTTTCAAGATGTAATAATGGATGATATTTTGGCTTAACGTTTTCGTTGAAACGCAAAATCAAATACATGCTAGACGGAATCTTCTTTAGTGACGTCATGTAAATGACCTTTTAACGCTGCTAATTCCTTCATTATGTAATTATGCTAAGAGTATAGGATCTTCTTATAAACCGGGCACCAGCGAACAAAGAAGCACGTCTCAGGTCAACCGGGGCTGACCAGTTGATAGGAATATGTGACGTACAATCTCTGCGTCTGCCTTTCATTACGGCCATCATGAGATCAGTGGACGGACGCATCGGGGTTGACCTCTAGCTTGACCCCTGTCCTATCCGATCTCTTATTGAAGACATCTTTGCACAGGTCTTTGGAACTCTTCTGCAATGAAAACCATATTGATTCTGCCGTCGGCGTCCTTTGATCCTCCATTGATCCGCATATTGGCAATGCTTAACAAAGCGCCCCTATGCAAGGGCTGGCGTAATGAACTCGCCGTACGTATAAGCTAATAACCCATACGACAGTGTTCAGAAATATTTGCGCTTACAGCAAATTCCCTTTGGTCATGTAAATAAATCTGATTACTAGTCTTATTGATTTAGCCATGTACATCAGAGATTTCGCTAGTACCGGTTATTGTGCTATCAGGTTCAAGCTCAGCCAGAGGGACAGGTTGCCTAAATTGGAAAACTACCTCCTTATCCATTGCACCTAAAACGTTCCCACTTGTCGAATCTGTTTCATCTCATCTCGCAGATTAAATACCCAAGGATGATTTCAAAAGGCGCTGTTAATTTGAAAGACTCTAAGCCCGCGAAAAACAAAGTTCGGTGATGAGCATTTTTGAGTCTTTATATCAGTTAGGATGCGTTTGAAGCAATGCAATGTAATATCCCCTTAAGAGATTTTAGACTCAGAGATGAAACATTTTTCTCATCAAATCAGACATGCATGTTTGAAATTCTTTATTTTGGTGCGTCGGTAGTTCGAAACGACACTGAAAGATGGAGCAAATTATTCATAAATTATTCATACAAATATTAATAGAGGGTCAATCCTTGATTGTGCAATTAATTGGATTTATGGAAATATATATGTAGGCTCAAAAGAAATTAAAAACGTTCTTCATACGATTATTGCTGTACCGTGTAGAGCAAACGTCGCCCTTGTTAGATGTTTCTTAACTCATCATCATCATCATCACCATCATCATCACCATCATCATCATCATCATCATCATCACCATCATCATCACCACCATCATCATCACCATCATCATCATCATCATCACCATCATCATCACCACCATCACCATCATCATCATCATCATCATCATCATCATCACCACCATCATCATCACCATCACCATCATCACCACCATCATCATCATCGTCATCATCATCATCATCATCACCATCATCACCATCATCATCACCATCACCATCATCATCATCATCATCATCATCATCATCATCATCATCATCATCATCATCATCATCATCATCACCATCATCACCATCACCATCATCATCACCACCATCATCATCATCACCATCATCATCATCACCACCATCATCATCATCATCATCATCATCATCATCATCATCATCACCACCATAATCATAATCATCATCACCACCATCATCATCATCATCACCATCATCATCACCATCATCATCATCACCATCATCATCACCATCATCATCATCATCATCACCATCACCATCATCATCACCACCACCATCATCATCATCATCATCATCATCACCATCATCATCATCATCATCACCATCATCATCATCGTCATCGTCATCATCACCAGCGGCAGTAGCCGAAGTAGTTGAAGTTTTCTAGGCATGGCATGTTCGATTTTTGTCAATAACAGCGATATGGTTGTCAGATACGTAAACGTCGGCATCGATGCCAATGAAAAGCTTGTCTGGAGTTCGAATTCCAAAGCTCTAAGCATTTCAACGAAAAGCAACTGTAGGCCCAGCTGCCTACGCGGATCCTGAGTAGTTTAGCCGCTACAGTCTATGTACACAGTAATAGCTTTCCCATTTGATTAACTGCTACTTTAAAATAATTTTAAAATATCCCGCTTTTGTTATGCAAACCGTGTTTGAGGGTATACTGAGATTTTACCAAGACTGGTCTTCGTGTGCTGCCTCTTCAGCGACTTCCACCACCACCACCACCACCACTACCACTACCACTACCATTACCGCCACCACCACCACCACTACAACTACTACTACTACTACCACAAGAACAACAACTACCACTATCACTACCACTACTACGAGTACTACTCTTCTGCAATTGTTACTACTTCTGTTGGAGGTGCTCTTATTAAATGTAGTAATCGCCTGATATAGTTGTGGCAGTGTGTATCGTAACATTTTCATCACAAGTTTCAGCATCATGTACAGTTGATGGAACTGCCGTCCTTCCGTCCAACTAAAACACAGTTTCCAAACTTCTAACTATTTCCTCATCCCGATCCCTCTCTCTCTCTCTGCAGCCCTGCTGAGCGCCGCCATCTTCGGTAACGTCTCCTCTATCATGTTACGACTGTACCAAGGTTCAGAGGAGTACAACGAGAAGATGGAGAGCATTAAAGAATTCATCAAGTTTCACGAGATTCACAAGACATTGGGCAACAGGCTGATGGAGTCCTTCCAGCATGCTTGGACATACACCAACGGAATTGACATGAACAATGTAAGTACATACTAAAGGCTAACTTACTGCTTTGTTATTCAGATGCCTGTCAGCCTATGGAGATCCGGTTTAGAATCGGTCTTTAGTGGCCCATGCTGTGGTAAGGGAACTAACTGGACTGGGCGGTCAAACGTTCTTGGTTGATATGTCATCATATCACTAAACCGATGCTCATGATGTTGATCACTGTTCTCTGTTCCAGACTCGAATGCACACAGTACAGCGATTAAGTCGCAGTCACATAGTTTGAATATGGCCGGTGTATAAAAACACAACCGAGGGGTGCGGTACTAGAACCGTTATCTAAGGCGCCACATGTGGCTGTGTTCATTACACAAGCAAAAATCTAATGATCGTTTGTTCGAATCCAAGTTTCACCCTCATGATGTTTTTTTATTTCAATTTATCACCATATGGAATACATACGTCGTGCGTTTCACGTCAAACTTTCATAATTAGATTGAAACTGCACGAATGCGTCGAAAATATAGTAAAAACTCGGAATAGAGCCTAATACGGTTGAGGCGACTTAAATTGCCAGTAAGTTACGCCCCACCCCCACCCCGCAATCCCCTACTGCGTCTAACAAACCCTTGTAGTCGCGTCAGGTAACGTCTGAGATTGACCAATCAGAACACAGCTTATCAAATCGCGAGATTTGACATTCGCACTTACGTTTAGAACTTTTATCTCGAAAACGTTTTGTACCCGATCGATTGCGAATGCTATTTTCCTTACGATCACCTCCAGTGACACACATGTTGCATGCTACAAGACTGTCAACAGTGAGTATACAGTTGGTGAAAATAGCGTTGAAGGATGTCAGCTTGCGGAATTATTGGCTAATAGTAAGCATGACATCGGAAAACCTTAAACGTATGTGCTGCAAGTCAAATATCTGGTTTTATGCGGATTTTCATTTGTTGTGGGATCAGTTTCAGTGACTGAGAAATTGTGTAAATGTCGCACAACCCTAAACAGTAGCCGGTGTCCGTCTCGTGTTTGATTGGCAGGACATAAGTTGCTCAAAGGTTATCTGACTCTACCTTTTACAAGGTTTGTTCGACTCAGAAGAGGAGTGTAACGAATATTACTGACACTACGTTTGAATAGACGCCAGGAATTGCTCGACGATTTTGACTAGATTTTGTTTTCACTTCTTTTTGTGGGAGACATCCTGTGCTTCACCAGTGCTGAAGGTGTATACTTATATCGCAAAGAATGGTACAGGACATTATGGCAGCATTGCAGCCAGGACATGGAAATATGCAACACGTGCTTGTCATGTCTATCTCAGCGTCCCTGCACTATATCTGTTGCCTTCTGACCATCTTTGTTATTTTTGTCATAACACAAGTTCAGATGTACCTCACCCTTGAAGATCAAGGTTAGAATTGGTCTTACGCAACCCATTATTGACGTAAGAGTTGACTAACGGGATCGGATGGTCAGGCACGCTGACTTCCTTGACACGTGTCATCGTCTCCCTACTACGTAGATCAATGTTTATGAATTGATCACTGGATTGTCTGGTCCAGACTCGAATATTTACAGACTAACGCCATATAGCTGGAATATTGTTGAGTGCGACTTCAAACACAACCACAGCCAAGTCAGATTTACCACAGGTTCGGAACACGCGCCGGTATCTTTTTCAACTAAACTTGAGTTGTTCGTTTTATCAAGATTGTACATTTTCAGAAATTTGTCTAATGCTAGCCTGTCAGATTTTCCATTCGGCTACTTTCGCTTTTGATGAACTTGTATTGTCACGTGACCTTGAATAGAGACTTCTTCGAATGATTGATTGAGGAGTGTCATATTACCCAAACCGTGATTTACATACGAATAAGGGTTTTACGAGACTGTTAAACTTTTGATCAGCAAGAAGCTTATAACGTTCAGAAGCCTTTTTCAATCCAGAATTACACAAAACATTCTTCAAGCTCTGACGAAATAAAAAACAAAGAACATGTTTAAAAATCGAATTTCTCCGATCACGAAATATTTTGTGTCTAAGAGCGGAATAATCACACGTGATTAAAAAAATCAAAGCGAAAGAAGCCGATATTGAGAGCGCCACGGTAGGCAGCTGCATCCCAGCTGGGGAGGCCGGGACCTGATGTCGTAGAAACTCGGCATAGGATTTAGCAGAACGTCACTCGTAAATCAGCCGTCTTGACAGCGGCCATTATGGAATGCAAGGTTTCAACCTTGATGTATGGAGATAACTAATAACTGCGGTCGTTGAGACATGTTTATAGCCCTTGTACATTAGGCTGAAACGTATGTTTTTATAAGTTAATTAACTGCATCTATCGGAATGCTATATGAAGGCTGGAAAACGGCGCAACCAGCTGAGAACCCTGCCGTTTATGTCTTTGACAAAAGCGTGGCTGTCGTTGACGATGACGCACAAAGACATGCGTGGCGGTGGTTCCATTAACGTGCAGGTAAGGCGGAGACAGTTAATGGTTACCAGGGCAGGAGGGATGTTGGGAGGGTGGCCAAAGGAGCCAATACCTAATCCAAGTATAAAATTCATATCTGTTTGATTGCACTTTATCTAACAATATTCTGCAATCAATAACATTCTGAAAAGGATCGAATCACGGTCTGTGAGTAATCGAGACACGACAGACAACCCAATGACTGACGTAATAAACATCGATCTGCGCAGTTTGGGTAAGATGAGTGAGTGAGTGAGTGAGTTTAGTTTTACGCCCCACTCAGGAATATTCCAGCTATATGACGGTGGTCTGTAAATAATCGCGTTTGGACCGGACAATCCAGTGATCAACAGCATAATCATCGATCTGCGGGATATTTCGAACCAACTAAGTCAGCGAGCCTGACCACCCGATCCCGTTAGCCGCCTCTTTCGACAAGCATAATCGCCTTTTATGGCAAGCATGGGTTGCTGATGGCCTATTCTACCCCGGGTAGACCTTCACGGGTCTTGGGTAAGGTGACTCTTGCATCATTCACGGCGGTAGCTGACAGGGCTGTGTTCAAGCACTGTGCGTGATAGTTTCCAAACCTTGCAAGCCAGTCGCGATAGCTATGCCTGAAGGCCCACAAAAAATCCACTAGCCGGAATTTTGAACGTAGACACGGGTTTCATCATGAAGCTGCTGATATGATGAATATGTTCATCAGGGAATAATCTTGCGTGATCTAAAAGTGTTATAAATTAACAAGTCAGACAGAGTGATATCTTTAAATACCAACCGCATGAAAACTCACTATGAAACTGTCCGACTGGATTTTTAGTAGCCAAGGTTTAGCAGGCCAGTGAATAGTTAGTACAGCACATGGAGACGGTCTTGGTCGGGGTCAAAAGAAAGCGGTGTAAGGAACAATGATAAATAACTCACAAAGCGCAGCTATTCTAAATCTTGATTTACGTACTCTGGTCAAGCATTCCGATAAACCTAACTACATAATGTCTTCTTGGCTATTCCAACGACATGAATATAATAAATTAGGCTTCCAGGCAAGCGGTACTGTAGATGGAAATCAGAAACACAATTCCAAGTCAATCACGAGAATCTTTCCATACAATCTGAATTCAAGTGCCCTCCGTCGTCACGCGAAATGCTCCCTAATCCCCGGGACGACACGGGGTTGTCTGCTCTTGGAAAGTCTATCCGCCATGTTGGATAAGGTGCAGAGCCTCAGTAATCAGTGACAGGGAAACATATTAAGTGTGTAAGATCTGTCAGGCTGTGGAAATGTCCATACAAGCCAGGAGACGGGTCGATCATAGGTATAATATTTCTTTCACGATGCCCCCATTAGATGTCGTATTTCTATCGATCGTGACCTGCCGCAAACTGATCCAGGAACGAGATAAAACGAGACTTTAGAGTTATTTACGAGAGCCGGTCGCCAGAACAGTCGGTTTATCTGAAGAAGTCGACATTTCGTACAAAGCTGGCGTTATCCTGTAGATAAAGATATATAACCTGCGTAAGATCTGATGAAATATGTCGTCAATTCCATACTTAGTCTGTCATGGGAGATGATTTATGAAGGTATTCGAGGTTGTAAAATTGTATTTATGCATCCATCCATACATTTTCCATACATACATACATAGGGGGCTGTAGATAGGCCAGTGGTTAACGTGTTCGCTCGTCAATCAAAAAACGGGGTTCGATTTGGCATGTTAGTGAGACCCGAAATGTTTTCTGCGTTTTGTACTCCTCTCATGAAAATTTCATCTTTGAAAGTCTTTCGTCATTTATATCTATCAAGCAGTTGTTACAGTGTTCACTCCCATAATGCATAGCCACTGGAATGTTGCGTGATTGCTTTAACGGAATAGCTGCATGACATACAAAGTTCTCAGCAATTACAACAAACGTTGCCGTAACGAAGAGGTGTGGCGGGCATTACGTGACTTGAAGATGTAATCAGTGAACCAAGAAGAACAATACAGGTATGAATTCGCGACATATATGGTCATACGCGGTTCGCCATCTGGCAAGGACTTTACTTATAAACCGGGCGACTTCCGGTAACTTTCGGTGTAAACTTCGTGTCAAAGAGGACGACGATGCATTTCTGTATCATGAGAATTAAGGAAGCAATCTTATCATAAATGAACACAGAACATAAATGTCTTGCTTGTAGATAGACAGGTAGAAAATACTGTCCTTGAAATGTATGTTTATTTGCGTGAAACACGAAGGTTCTGACACTGAGTTACCGAGGGGTTCTTGTGTTAACGCGGGTACTGAGTTACCGAGGGTTTCTTGCGTTAACGTGAATACTGAGTTACCAAGGGTTTCTTGCGTTAACGTGAATACTGAGTTACCAAAGGGTTTTTGCGTTAACGTGAATACTGAGTAACCAAGGGGTTCTTGCGTTAACGTGAATACTGAGTTACCAAGGGGTTTTTGCGTTAACGTGAATACTGAGTAACCAAGGGGTTCTTGTGTTAACGCGAATACTGGTCACCAAGGGTTTCTTGCGTTATAGCGAATACTGGTTACCAAGGGGTTCTTGCATTAACGTGAATACTGGTTACCAAGGTTTCTTGCGTTAACGCGAATACTGAGTTACCGAGGCGTTTTTGCGTTAACGCGGATACTGAGTTACCAAGGGGTTCTTGCGTTAACGTGAATACTGCGTTATCGAGGGGTTCTTGTGTTAACGTGAATACTGAGTTACCGAGGGGTTCTTGCGTTCTCGCGAATACTGAGTTACCAAGGGGTTCTTGTGTTAACGTGAATACTGAGTTACCAAGGGTTTCTTGCGTTAATGCGAATACTGAGTTACCAAGGGGTTCTTGTGTTAACGTGAATACTGAGTTACCAAGGGGTTCTTGTGTTAACGTGAATACTGAGTTACCAAGGGGTTCTTCCATTGACGCGAATACTGAGTTACCAAGGGGTTCTTGCGTTAACGCGAATACTGAGTTACCGAGGGGTTCTTGCGTTAACGCGAATACTGAGTTACCGATGGGTTCTTGCGTTAACGCGAATACTGAGTTACCAAGGGGTTCTTGCATTAACGCGAATACTGAGTTACCAAGGCGTTCTTGCGTTTACGTGAATACTGGTTACCAAGGGTTTCTTGCGTTATAGCGAATACTGATTACCGAGGGGTTCTTGCGTTAACGCGAATACTGAGTTATCAAGGGGTTCTTGCGTTAACGCGAATACTGAGTTACCAAGGGGTTCTTGCGTTATAGCGAATACTTATTACCAAGGGGTTCTTGCGTTAACGTGAATACTGAGTTACCAAGGTTTTCTTGCGTTAACGCGAATACTGGTTACCAAGGGTTTCTTGCGTTAACGTGAATACTGAGTTACCGAGGGGTTCTTGTGTTAACGTGAATACTGAGTTACCAAGGCGTTTTTGCGTTAACGCGAATATTGAGTTACCAGGAGTTCTTGCGTTAACACGAATGTTGAGTTACCAAGGGGGTTCTTGCGTTCACGAAGGAAAGTGACTCATCTACTTCATGCTCTGTAGCGTGATATGGCACTTGGACCCTTTTGTCAGCTAACATCTCATTCAGGGTGGTATAATGGAAACTGTAAAGTAAAGTGTAATCACGACCTCCAGTACACAATAAGCTATCTTAATGTGTACTCCTCAGGAAGTTCAGAATGAATTGGTAGTAATATATGGCCGTAAGTTTGACCGTGCATTTGGCTATGTTAAATACGTACACCATGAACGCTACGTAAATGAAAGGAAACTCCCATGTCAACTATTAATGAGTCGCGTATCAAGTTTCGTTCTTTTGTCTAAGGGCATTTTAAATACGTACATCATTGTGAACGCTGAGTAAGTGAAAGGAAAATACCACGTCAGCTATAAATGAGTCAAATTTCAATTTTCGTTCTTTTTGTCTGAGGGCATTTTAAATACGTTTATCATTGCGAACGCTGAGTACATGGAAGGAAACTACCATATCAACTGCAAATCAGTAATATTCAATGTTTCGTTCTTTTTGTCAAGAGACATTTTAAATAGGTACATCGTTGTGAACGATGAGTAAGTGAAAAGAAAAGATCATGTCACGGTTTTTTTTTGCGTTCTTTTCGTCTTTCAATGTATAGTTATTTTAGCCAGTGGCCATATAAATCGAAAATATGAAATTTTCACTGCCGACTTACTGTTAACTGAATTTAATGATGAAGGCCCTGTTTCATCCCAAATACCGATTTTTCAAATCCAAGCTTTTCTCCAGACTCGGCTGACATCAAACAGAAGTCACGTAAACTCATAATTTGGTCGGATTAGCGAAGTAACATGCGACACGCCCACACAGACTGCTTATGTCCTCGTCAAATTTCATCGAATGAAATAATGACTCGAAACTGAAAGACGGAAACAGAATTTTTGTCCACAAGAATTAGCCCTTGAAAGGATTGAATTAAAACTGTTATATTTCCGTCGAATGTTCATTTCTGTTGTAAGAAGTTCTACCTCAGACGTCTCGAACATTTTACCCGAAGAAATCTGAAATTACTTTCCTAAAATATCTTGTAATGAAAAGTGATTGGTGCTTGTTTTATAGAAATATTTACAATGATTTTATATAAAATTTATATTGACAATAACAAAACAAAGAACATCTCTGTTCATTTTAATCTGAACTTACTCTGAGTGGAGATTATCAAACATGGAGACAATGTGTTATTCTGTTCTGTATCATATGTTTAATGAAGAATGAAATGCAATATCATGACTTTAAACCTGATATCTTTGATGCGCCTGTTTGACACATGTAACTAACGTTTTATTAATCCCTGACCATCCAAAATAGAAACCTTGAGAAAAAACGTTCTCTTATTTTTCTGCCATTGTGCACGATTTAACAAACCCACCTCAATTCTCCATTTGTTTCCGTGGCAGAGAACAGTATTTGATAGCTTGTTAACCACCCATTAGTACTGAATCTGCCTGCGAGAGACGACACATCGAAATTCGTCTCAATCAAAATGCAAATTTCTGGCATCAAAGATAGCAGTAATGGCCAAAGTATTGAATTTTCTATTTTCCCTTTGAAGTGGTATTTTATAGCAACTATAATCCCCGAGTCGTTACAGGTAGCTTAAACCCAAAGAACAGCTGCAACAGAAAAGATTTTCACTAAAAAAACATATTTCATAGAATGCATTTAAGAAGGCTGTCCTTGTGAACGGAATATTGAACTGGTTTTGCGTGTTTTTTACTTACAGCATGGAATGTTTGATTTAAAATACAGTTTTTGTTTCAAATAGTAGAACCACGTGATTAATGGGTTTTACATTTGAATCAGCTTTTGAGAAAAAATCAATTAGTTTTAGGACTTAAATTTTTAACGATTAATAGCTTTGATCATTTAAAAAGGCTACTCTGATTTTTTAATGTTGGAACTAAGTAAGGGTCCAGCGTAGTTCCAGCTTCCATGACAAGTCTCTGTTAATAAATAGATACGTTGTTGTTTAACGTTGCACTCGGTAATGCTCCACTCGTGTGACGGAGATCTGTATATTAATAAGTGATCGTAGCAAGACAATCCAGTGATTGATATCATGAAGACCTATACCAAATTTCATGCATTGAAATTCATCAGTTCATCAAGCTGACCAACCAATCCGGTAAATCCCCTCTGAAGAGAAGGTTGAGTTTATTGATCTGAATGCATTCTAGATATATTACACTGGGGGCATGAAGACATGAAAAAGGAAGTGGACAATTCTGACATGTATCTTCACACAAGCTTTCTTTACAAACTTAAGTTATGTTGCTTAAGTTCAACTCCATGTTGACAAATATATTATTATTAACCAGTGATTTTGTTTTCTGTAATTAGCGATTATACTCTTGAAAAAAGTAGGGAAACTTCATTTTTTATATTTACGATTACAAATATTTAGGGGTTTTATCGGAATCAATCAATGTTGATATGATATTACTGAATGTTTTTAGAGTGCGTCAACCATTTGCACTTCCTTACATCCACGGTTATTTGGAATGTAGTCTCTTTTGAAAGATAATTGTGTATGACATGTAATTTGCATGTGTACGATTTTCATTTTAGAACAAACGACTAGAAACAAACACTAACAAATGTGTGATGCAAGATGAGTGTCAATATGAATGTTCTAAGTGAAACGTCAAAATCAAGAATGGGACCTCATGCACGTGTATGGGGCTACTGCGTATTGCACGTACATTTCATGAGCTGTGTTTAGGGGTGGTAATAGAGGGAAATGGTGGTGCGTTCATAAGAGGCCTGTCCTTGAAACGTTTATTAACGTTTACACTTCCTATCTAAATTGAAAGTTAAGGTTCCCCTACTTTTTTGGAAGTGTATATACCAGTAAATCAAAATATTTCGTTGTACAAATGGGAACAATGTGTGAAGCCCATTTCTGGTGTATCCCGCCGTGTTATAGTTGGAATATTGATAAAAGCGGCGTAAGACAATACTCACTCTTTTACAAATTATTGTTCTGTAAAACCGATTTCATAATTGTGTTCATAATTGACACAACACAAACGACCGCTAAACAGCGGCAACATTGTGAAGCAAGCATGAGTCAGAGGGTGGATATGCGTGACTATAGGCAATATTCCGTCAATATCAGGACGAGGGACACTAGAAACAGGCTTCACACAGTGTACTCATGTGGGATATCCAACCCGGAAGTTTGGTATGACCCGCGAACGCTTTACCCTCTGGGCTAAACCTATTTGGCATACGACCAAATACCATTTTCCATTTTCTACCCACTGCCGCAGCAAGAAATTCATTTGTTATTGGTACAGTGGAAGCAGTCATCGGGACTGAAGGAACATTCCTGTTTCAGTCAGCGTACTGGATTGTAGAGCAGGTGACAAATATACAAGCCAGGTAGGGGGAGGACTCAGACTTTGTGCTGCTGTCGACAACTTGCCGGACTGGACACCTGCAGGATTTGACACCTTTCACAGTGTTTGAATGTGCGCAGTTGTTTCTGTCAGTTTTTTTGACTTTTCTCTTTCTTATTTATTCATCATTCTTTTCAAACTTTCATGAAGTTTGGCAAAATCTAGTGCGTAAGATGACGTTTTCAACACCCGATTAAAGTTAATCATTGGCTACACTATACCCGTATGTGTAAACCGTTAGCAGTTAATCACTGGCTACACTATACCCGTATGTGTAAACCGTTAGCAGTTAATCACTGGCTACACTATACCCGTATGTGTAAACCGTTAGCAGTTAATCACTGGCTACACTATACCCGTATGTGTAAACCGTTAGCAGTTAATCATTGGCTACACTATACCCGTATGTGTAAACCGTTAGCAGTTAATCACTGGCTACACTATACCCGTATGTGTAAACCGTTAGCAGTTAATCACTGGCTACACTATACCCGTATGTGTAAACCGTTAGCAGTTAATCACTGGCTACACTATACCCGTATGTGTAAACCGTTAGCAGTTAATCATTGGCTACACTATACCCGTATGTGTAAACCGTTAATATGACAATGGCGGATTGAATAGATGAAACGAAACAGAGATAAAGCCGGCAAACTCTCAAGGGAAACGA
Organism: Haliotis asinina; assembly: GCF_037392515.1. Taxonomy (NCBI): domain Eukaryota; kingdom Metazoa; phylum Mollusca; class Gastropoda; order Lepetellida; family Haliotidae; genus Haliotis; species Haliotis asinina. The sequence goes on along the minus strand of NC_090292.1, from coordinate 15,737,118 downwards.
CATAAATTGTTGAAACATACCTTGTCCGTTTGCACGCCATTGCTGAAGTCAATGCTATTAACTAACATTCCTCAACTTCATGACGAGACATGAACACGAATGTCACTGAACACTTGTCTGAGTACACTTAGTCTCAGTATCATTCGTCACACTCCTACACTGAGTCTAACAAACTCTAGGTAACCTTTGAGACTGACCAATCAGAACGCTGCTTACCAAATCCTGAAAGTGGACATTCGCACATACCTTTTGAACTTAAACCTGGAAAAGGTTTTGTACCCGAACGAATTCGAATGCTATTTTCTGTTCCATCGCTTCGGGGTGATGGACATGGAGCTCGCAACAACACTGTCAACAGTGAGTAAACTATCGCTAAAAATAGTGGGTTTTTGGTCAATATTCAAGGATGTCAGCTTGCGGAAATATTAGATAATGGTAACCATGTCATCAGAAGGCCCTAAACGTATATACTACAAGCCAAATATCTGTGTTGTATACGGAATTTCGTTTGTTGAGGCACCAGACCCACCAAACCTTAAACAGTAGCCGTTATCTCATTGGTTAAATCCGTTCGGTCGTCTCTCTTTTGATTGGCCGATCATGCTCAAAGGTTAGTTGACGCGACCTCCTACTAGTTTTGTTTGACTCAGTGTAAGCGTGTAACGAATTAGACTAAGTTTACATAGACTGAAGGAACACTAACGGTGCACCAATAGTTGGATGTTGGTTAAATACTCTCTCGTCACGAGATGTTGGAAAAAGTCTCGCTTGTCACGCCGAAGACAGGGTCAATTGCCCACATGGGTTCAGTGGAGCCCATTTCTAGCGTCCTCTGTTGTGATATTGCTGGACTGTTGCTAAAAAGGGCCTAAAGCTCGATCACGCACCCAGCACCTGCAGCACAGATTTTAGAACACATAGCAAGCCGAGTTACCAGTGTGTTTTTTAAAGACCTATGTAGTTATCTTTTGACAAAAAAAATATCCCAGTTTCCTCCACAAACTATGAAGGTGATATCTTTGACACTAGTTTTTAGTGTTATTTACACCGCAAGCTATGTTCCTGAAGCATTTTTTTAATGAATGGCGTCTTGTATGAAGCGTAATGAATCTCAGGATCAAAGGCAGATGTCTTAGTGTCAAGACTTGCAAGTTTTGGTATCAAACGCCAATGACCGATGCCTCTTAGTATCTAAAGCTGATACTAAATAGCTGCGTCTACAAAGGCTGATACGCGTATCTATGATAGGCATATGCGTCTTCGTGTCAAAGACTTTTGCGCACTCATATCAAGTCTGTAGCTTCTGAGTATCAAAAGTTGATGTGTCCAAGTATCAACAACTGACACGTCTGTGTATGAAATGCTGATGCGTCTTAGTATCAAAGGCTGTTGCGCACTCGCATCAAGGTCTCAGTATCGAAAGCTGGTTTGTCCTCATATGAACAACTGATGCGTCTATGTACGAAAGTCTACATAGCTTCTCAGTACCAAACGCTTATGCATCTTAGTAGGAGAGGCTTAATGTGCGTCTTAGCATCAAACGCATCTTAGTATAAAAGGCTGGTGCGTCTCACCGTCACAGAATGATATCTCTTTGTGCCAAAGGCTGGTGCGTCTCACAATCACAGACAGATGTCTCTTTGTGCCAAAGGCTGGTGCGTCTCACAATCACAGACATATGTCTCTTTGTGCCAAAGGTTGGTGCGTCTCACCGTCACAGACAGATGTCTCTTTGTGCCAAAGGCTGGTGCGTCTCACAATCACAGACAGATGTATCTTTGTGCCAAAGGCTGGTGCGTCTCACAATCACAGACTGATGTATCTTTGTGCCAAAGGCTGGTGCGTCTCACAATCACACACTGATATCTCTCTGTGCCAAAGGCTGGTGCGTCTCACAATCACAGACAGATGTCTCTTTGTGCCCAAGGCAGGTGCGTCTCACTATCACAGACAGATGTCTCTTTGTGCCAAAGGCTGGTGCGTCTCACAATCACAGACAGATGTCTCTTTGTCCCAAAGGCTGGTGCGTCTCACAATCACAGATTGATGCCTCTTTGTTCCAAAGGCTGGTGCGTCTCACTATCACAGACTGATGCCTCTTTGTTCCAAAGGCTGGTGCGTCTCACTATCAAAGGCTGATATGTCTGAGCCACTAAACTGATAATATTAATAATAGTATGAATTAACATTCTGACTACATTTTTACAAATAAACGCTACAACCAAACCCTTGAACATGAATGCATCGGTTGCCAATGACACCAATATTTGTTCTTACCTTTATTGTAGAATAGTTTGCACAGAAAGAACTTAAACTCTACCATCGACACTGCCAGTGTCAACAGGTCAGGTTGTAACTGCAGAATAATGAATTGAATTGTACAATTACAGTGTCCCGATATCCCATTAACGGAATCCATTCCATCAGGACTAAAACTATGATACACAAGAAACAAAAGCTTGTATTGGATTTGCTAAATATTCCGCCTGGGTAATTCAATAACTGATTTTTTTCATGCAAACTTATGTGTAAATTTCGACACTTCAACACAAGCAAATAAATTCTCCTAATTTTCTGAACAGCAGCGCCGTGCGTCCATCGACCTTGCGCAGTAGCCGTCAGTATTTCTCTTGCTCTGCGCAGCCCCTGTAATCCTATTGTGTCCTTTGATAAATGGTATGTCTACTTTTGCAAGCAAAGCTAAGCTAAACGAACGGAAATTAGTTCGATTTTTGCATGATAAAGAAAGCCCATCCCTGTAAAATCATCTCGGTAATGACTGCGATCAAGGAATATCTTTCTAAAATCTTGTTAGAATAGATCATCAGAGTGAATTAATTTCTTCCGAGAATTAGTAACTTGCCATTCGAAAGGAAAGAAGATAGCCTTTCGTTCCTTTTCGCATATTTGAAAGGGCGGCTGTCTTTGAAGATAATATCATATTCGTTTGTTGATAATGTTGTATTAAATTAGACGTATTTGTTTTCAGACGAGCAAGGGCGTAATTATATTTATAATTCCACATGTTTACAAAAGAAATCACTCACATGGCTTAATGTTTCTAAATGTATAAATCAAAGAAAACCTCAGTGCTCTGAAGTGAGTAATTAACTGTATTTCAGATGTTAAAGGGTTTTTTCCTTGATTTTTTTAACCATATAAGCATACTGTTTGAGTGTTCTAGCGCTGAACGAAATCACGTGATGTCCCGGCAATGAATCACGTTGTTGCCGGCAGAAATTCTGACGTTACCGTCGCATACTGAAATTTTATTACAATCTTCCAAATCTCTCCCACAACAGTTTCGGGGCTTTTTGAAAGACAAAAGAATTTTGCACATTGATAATGTCTGTAAAAGGTAGTGACGTCACCCAGCTTTAGCACAATAAAATATGCGTGCTTGTTCTGCCAGTACCATCTTCCTAGAGAGAGTGAGTTTAGTTTTACGCCGCTCATAACAATATTCGAGCTATTTGAGAGGAGGTGTGGAAATGGAAGTATTGCACGTAGGACGTAGTTCTTGGAGACGAGACGTTTTTTGCATAGCAGCGGGTACAGCAACGTGCAGTAAACTTGGACAAAGTATTGCGACTATGTGTCCCAGTCAACCCAGCGGTGAATGTGACTGTGACTCTGCGCCTAGTGGCAACAAGAGTTGTGTTTGACAAGGGAGGTGAAATTGACAATACGGTTTGCCGTGGAGACTGAGCAAGCCCAGGCTGTGTGGATATGTGCGCTATATACATATATGTGTGCGTGTGTGTGTGTGTGTGTGTGTGTGTGTGTGTGTGTGCATCTTGTATAATAACAATAATAATATTCCTTAAAGGTCTTACAGTGGCTTTAAGCAGTTGCCGACGCCGTTTGGAACGTGGGATACGCATCGTCATCAGCATCACCATCTTCGTCGTCGTTGTAGACGTCTTGATGATGATGATGATAATGATGATGATGATGATGATGATGATGATGACCATCATTGTCCATGTTAATTTTACCTACAGGTGTTGCAGAGCCATCAACTTTCGGATTATCGTTGTTATTTTTGTAGAAAGGCTGCCACCATCATCATCAACACTATTGTTATTTTCATCAACAGGTACTGAAGAGTTTCCCTGACTGCCTGCAAGCTGACATATGTCTTCATCTAAACCGGAATCTACTCAACAACTGTGGGGCTTTTAAAGGAGCCAGCCCAGGTAAGCATCAGTATAGGAACAAATGCACCATTATCGATGTAACACTATAATCAGGTTACGAGAGAGTATTTTCTGTAAATTGTATCATAGATTAAAGTGATAGTAGTTGTTGGGTCATAGTATAAGGGTAACGCCATTTTTCAGGGCATTATCATTTGCCCGAGGTCTTTCATTACCTGCCCGACGAAGGAGGGCAGTTGAAAAGACCGAGGGCTTCTGCAAATGATAATGCCCTGAAAAATAGCGTTACCGTTATTATAGCTAAAATGAATAGAATTTTTAATACAATAAGAATAAAAACAGCGGCATCGGTTTAGAAGCATTTACTGCCAACAACAAAACGAAGGAGGTCACTGACACACATTTTACAAATATAGTCACGTCATAGAACAACAGAGATGACGTCACTAATGAAAGTGACGACATTCGACCTTGACCTTTGCTCATACTACCAGCCGCCATTGGTTTCAGTGATCAACAACGTTAGACTTCAAGTCGATATTTTCATTGCTGTATGTTGTCATTTATGGCACAATCGTTATGGATGGCACAAGCAGGAAAGTGCATAATGGCACAGGCACATGTGACGAATGTGAGCCAGATATATGGTCAATAATGAACCCAAGTTCATTCGAGCCGTAGGTGATTGAACTTCAACAGCTGAGCTACATATGACGTCACCTAACAACGGGCTTGATAATGGCCCGTCGTCAAGCATTTTGCAGGCGTTATCGAGTTACAGTGGACCGCTCATTTCTGATAACGAGCGGCAGTTTTCATGATAATTCTATCATTTTAGTTATAATAGCTATTATGGTGCACATTTCGTATCATAAATGCCCAGTGCTATTAGTACTTTGGCAACAGGTAGCGCTTTAGAGTTATCTCCCTTTGAGTATGAAATGCGTTTACTTCCGGAGTCAAGAAAATTCTAAGTGCCATATTTTGCTGGTTCTGAGGGATTTCTTATACTTTTACTCACGGCAAATATTTAACCGTAACAATTGTTGTTGTTTTTAAGTGTAGAACAGCACACACAGATCCACTTGTCGTGACAGGTTAAAAACGTGAGGGCTGCGTTGAAAAACCTGGAGGTTTATTTTCTTCTGGCACACATGTGCGAATTCGAATCTGTCTTGCTGAATCTCCCTGTCTGTTTCTTGTCTTATCAGTGCCATACTTATACTCATGTCGGTCACCTGACGAGCGGTTAGATCGTTAGCTCGTCACGCCAAAATCTCTGGTAAGATTCCCCACATTTGTACACTGTGTGAGGCCAAACTGTGGTGTTTCACGGCGTTATGATCTGTGAAATGTTGCTAAAAACCGGCCTTAGACTAAATGGCTGACTGGTCTAACACTTGCATTACTCCGGGTTTTTCCCCACAGTTTAGCAGAGATCCAGTGATATAGCTTGTATAATGTTCCCGACGACGTTAAAACCTAACTGTTTGAAAACTTCATGAGCCTGCCGGCTACTTCAACACATTCTTGCATGACATGATACATGTAAGAAAAGCGTACATTACAAATCTATAAAAGTAGAATTCAAATTCAAATTATATTAAAATTACCATGAAACCAATTTCGACTAGTGCCCCTCGGCTCCAAGTGTGAATAAGGTCCTGTTGCTATGGCAATCTCGGCTAGATTTCCCCGAGAAGCTGGAAATCATAGCGTTGACCATGGAACCCTACGCAAAAAAACAAAACAAAAAAATATGAATGAAATAATTTTCACATACTTTGTGAAGCCCAGCAGGCCCCATGGACACCGGTTCGTATCAACCGGTTCGTGGCAACCGGTTCGTAGTAAGCGGTTCGTTGGGGTGAGATAGAAGTCATATATCTTATCAAGCCCAGCAGGCTCCATGGACACCGGTTCGTATCAACCGGTTCGTGGCAACCGGTTCGTAGTAAGCGGTTCGTGGGTGTGAGATAGAAATCATATATCTTATCAAGCCAAGCAGGCTCTTTGGACACCGGTTTGTGACAACCAGTTCGTGAGTTTGATAAACACGTTGTATATTTTATCGAGCTGAACAAGCTTCTTGGCAACCGGTTCGTGTGTCTATGTTTTACCAAGTCCAGCTGGCACCTCTTGAACCGTCTCGTGACAACCACTATTTCCTACACACCTGCCAAATAAGGATTATGTTCAGTGAAACCTCGTGTAACCGGAACACCGACTCATACAGAACGAAACACCGTTAGGTCGTATTACAATGCGTCGAACGCACCTTTGTTTCCAAGAAAATGCTGGGTTCTTCATATTCAATATCTATCATCATTTTGTGCTACGGATGGAACGAATTATTCAGTTTCAGTTATGTCAACTTCGACACAACGGGGTTTGAATGTATCAACTGTTATTCATATCATTGGTGGGTGTCTTCGGAAAGATAGCGATAAGTCAAAGGATGAAAACGGTATCCATTTGATGCATAAACGGGTAATTATGCAAATGTGTAAGGTCAGGGGTGCTCCTTTCAGTGTTAATAAACATGGCATCACGTTTGCCTGTCGGCAATTGACCATTACCATCAGGGCAAATAACCAGGATAATTGTTATCATTACCGTATAGACTGTTGTAATATCAGGAAACCCTGACGCCGAATCCGGACAGTCTCGTTGGATGACCAGATCAGTTGAAAGAACTTGAAGTGGACGATTGTCGGACAGAATTTTCTTTGCGCCCTAAATCGGCATCCAGTTTGTGCGGCTGCAGTTATCTTTTGAACAGCAGGAAAGACACCAAAAATAGTCAGAGTAATTGCCTCTAATCATTACTGTTATGCCTGGGTAACCTTTTCGTCACTTTGATGATGTTTTTGTGCTGTATGTTGAATGTGGGTTAGTCTTTGATCGTGTCCGACTTCTGTATAACCAGGGGCGATAGGTAGTCCAGTTGTTAAAGCATTCCCTCGTCACACCAAGGACCCAGGTTCGATTTCCCACATGGGCGGGAGGGGGGGGGGGGCAATGTGTGAAGCCCATTTTTGTTGTCCCCTGTCGTGATATTGCTAGAATATTGCTAAAAGCGGCGTAAACCTACACTCAACTCACTCACTCACTCACTTACATGTGCTACTACTTCCTCCTAGTCAGGAACAGGTCTGTTCGTCAGCCATGTATATAATGTCTTTGTTCATCACGTAGAAGACCGGAGTCCATTTGTGTACGATGTGCGAAGCCAGTTTTTTGGTGTCCACCGGAGTATTGCTGCAGTGAAACTTACAAATCTTACAAATCCCACGTATTCAGATACAAAACACACACATGTGGTTGTGTCCTCTGGGCACTCATTTCGGAGCATTCATTCACCGACATTTACATACTCAATCGCGTCTCTTTTATGGAACAGGTCACCTCTCGTGGTTCCAAACGTTAGAAATCACCTTACTGTACTGCTTGACAACTATTAGATGACGGCCAGCGCAGTGAACGCGTTTGTGACAAGCAGGCGGAGCAAGTAATCTGGAAGAATACACTTGATTTGCTACAGGTAGATTGGCGATTAAGCACGTGCAATACAGGATGATCTTGGCGTGCAATCAATACCGCTACTCTTATCACGTGTCTCATGAGCGATTTAGTTCCACAAAACGCCATCACGACACGATTCGCGCGACGAAAATGGACTTTTTAATATGTAGACAACAACATGTTTCCCTCTTGTTTCAAACTGAATGTTCTGGAGGGGGTTCCCATATATGCAAATTAGGGTCACGTGTCAGGTCGTGGCTCATCTAATACTAAGACGTCAAGCAGTAAGATGCTTGGATCTGTATCCACTCGTGTTAAAGTTTCAGGGGCCAGGCTAGCTATTCTCGAAACGTTCGTAACCCTACGAACTTCTTAAGCTCATTCTTAACACACTGACTACGATCAAAGTTAAGAATTCTTAGGGCTACGAACGTTTCGAGAATACGGGCCCAGATTCATAACGCCATCGTAAGGTTTCGAACCGTCGTAACTCTATACATTATCATTGGCTTACGAATGATATAGCTCAACAAATGCTTTATGGATAGGGTCCCTGAAGCGCTCATACAGTTCAAAACCGCTCTTGTCATTACTGAGACTGCCATACATAGCAACAGAAAATTATCATGGCCATAGTAAAAATGACCATTATACATAATGGATACTGATAATAAGATAAAATAAAATCCGACTAAACTGTTCCAGACAAATTGGATTTTACACTGCCATCTAGTTGCAGCCTCTATCTTAGATAGCCCGCCTTATATCTTTAAATACCACAAAAGGAAATCAATTCTATTCTAATTCACTCTGTTCAACCGAATGAAATTGCATTGCTCACTTGCTGCGTTATCAAAAACACTCAAACTTGAAACGTTCGTAAAATAACTCAAATAGTAGCCCCTCCTTATGAATTCGATTAAACTTGCTGATTTGTATCGCAGCGATCAACCTTTCGCGATCTGACTTGAGTTTTTAGGGATAACTTGAAAATTTGAATGTGTTCAGACCATTGTGTGTGATATTCCTGCAACATGCTCTTTGTGAATAAAATACATTTCTGCCCAACTCTATCACCTTATTTTCTCTAATCACACACGTTTTGATTGTTTCAGGCTGTTTACGAGCACTCTCAAGGAAGTTCAAGACTACGCATGCGCCACCGGGAGACACGTTACTACATCCGGGTGCTATCATGACAGCCATCTACTTTATAGCACGTGGTTCTATAGAAATCCTCAAAGATGATACAGTCATGGCCATATTAGGTAATCGAGGCTTGGTAGTTGTAATCAGTTATAGTCAATATCGGATTGTTGTTTCTTAAATTCCTGTGTGAACTAACCAAATGTTGTATTCATTTAATGAGGTTTGATACCATGCTTTGTGCACATACGGTGTGTGACAGTATGTGGCAGTAGGAACGCGCATTTTTGTTGCACAGTTATTTCCCTTTATTCTTCTTCTAATAATACCTCATGATATTTTGGCCATGCATGCATTTATCCTGAGGTAAACATGGAGTTATCTCCACCTGCCAAATTTAATTGGGGTATGCTGCTGTAATTGGACATAAGGTTTATACCCTCTGGTGACATATTTTAATTATTTTACACTATTAATCTAGTGTGAATTTACAATATTAAAATTCATTTCATAAAAACCTTCTTGTTATTGAAATCTGTTTTTCATCAATGAATCAATATTAATATTTTTTTTTATATTCCTGTTTTTTTAGAAGGTACATAATGTGTCAAATCTTGCATAGTGCCTTGAACATTGATTTTCCTTCTATATTTCATAGCAATACTATGACCACATGTTGAATAAAAAGGTAAACAATTTACTTTTAAGTAAAAAAATATTGACATATTACATTTTACAGATGGTCCCACACAGGGGCGCCACTTGTCAAACAAAAGCCACGGTGACTTGCTATTTTTATTACATAATTAGATGCGGGACACATCTTTCTACAAAATAATACCAAAATTAGCAATATCCTGACATTTTGATATCTTGTATCCTATGCCCTTAATGTAAAACATTCAGCCACGCCAACAAAACATACTACTTTCATCGCTACGGATTATTAGAGTCGATGGAATTTGGTTCCTGTCTGCCATTGTTATTCTTGGGCAGGATATTATGGCAGTATTCATCCATATTCAGAGCTTGCTCGAATCGCCTTTCTATTCCTGAGCCAGGGTGCAATGAAGAACATAACAGCAAGTTCGCATCTTGATCGTCTCTAGACTGAGTTACATAACTACAACGTATAAGGGTTCTTCTTCTGAGGAAAATTGAATTTGTCGGTTACAGTCCATCTGATTGAAAGTAGCAGTCTTCTTACTGACGTATCTGTCCCGGTTCGTTTAATCTGACTGTAATTCTCTACACTGATTCATACATTTTAAGCATCGATGTCGTTCGATCGTTCGATTCTCATGTCTTTATTCAGCGTCGCCGTTGTCTTTTTTAAATACATATTTTTTCTTGGATATATCGATCCAACGTTGCTGTTGATCCAATGTTTCGATCAGCTGATCACACCGATAGTTTGGCAAACCGTACACAGTCATTGTTTAGTCTAATTACACCCCTGTGACTATGTATCAGCCAGTGTTCTATTAGATACACCACATTGTGTGCAGGATGTGTGAAAACACAAGTCCTTACATCAGCTGGAGCGAGTGAGTGTGGTTTCACGTCGCTTTTAGCAATACTCGAGCAATATCACGGCGGGAGCCACCAGCTTTTCACACATTGTACCCATGTGAGGAATCGAACCCGGGTCTTCGGCGTGACGAGCCAGCGCTTAAACCACCAGGCTACGCCACCGCTCCACACAGGAATGTTAGAAATACGATGACAAATATTTTGGCCACCAGGAATTAATCAAAGTGACGTCAACAAATCCGATGACATCAAATCGACAACGTCATTTGGTGACGACAAGGACTGACAATAGTAATGTGGCTATTATTTTCTGAAAATAAATAATTTGTAAACACGCAGATTTTGAAAAAGAGGATAGATTCGAAATAAAATGATACAAGGGGATAATATTTTTGTGAAACCAGGCAATTTTCTAACAACATTAAGAAACAAAATACCAGTAACAGCTTAACACAAGTAGAAAGTGTAATTTTTAAAAATTTGCTTCACCACACACCTTCTGAATACCGAAGCAAAAATCACCCACCTACTCGCTCCCCCCTGTCGGTGTAGTCGTGGGCTGTGGTACAGTTCTGTTGCAGATTAGTCTCAGACAGCCCGGTATTGCAATGTGCGCCTTAATCTTTAACCATTAGACACAAAAAATCCCGCTTAGTCTGACATCCAGATCAGTACTTTCCCTGTGTCTAAATCAGAACCGAAATAAATACGTTTTAATCAATGAAAGTACAAGCCTTTGAGAGGAATTGCGAAATAGGTACCATCGCGTGTTTCTTCTCATATCTTTATTAAGACATACGTACTTGCAGTCTGTGGACGCCATTTAGAGCTGATCACCTGAAGGCGAGTATGTATGGATGCTACCTTCTGTATTTGAGGACAATGACGTTTCGGAGTATCTTCTCACTCATTTATCAGATGGACGCCTTCATATACGTCTTTTGGCGAAAAAAACATGTCTCCGCCAAACATATTTTTTAATAAAAACACCTTTAGTGGCATGCTTTTCAAATCAAAAGTAGGCGTGAACTGGGTGATCGCGTGATTGGGATCTGCTGGAGTCATTTGGAACTGAGGTGAGATTCGCCTGCCTGTCCACGTGACGCGTCGCCTTGCACACCGCGCTTTGAAATCGCCATGGTGATTTTAGGGCCGCATCGAGCAACATGTTGCTATTCACGGTCATTTCAACAGTCTCTTTGTTCAAACGGAAGATTAAAGCCTGTTGCTTGGTTGCGGTACTGTCAGTGCTTTGATCCCTGAAAAGGCATGCCTGGTTATGATAAATGGTATAGATTACAAAACGAAGATAGAAATCCATAGGCTTGCTAAGATACCAGTGTTAGAGAACCTCAGTGTTAGCGAGAGGACGGCACAGGAATCCAGGTGCACAATGTCATGCGAACATTAAAGTACATTTGATGTTCAAAAGGTTAACTGAAATTTTCCTAAATTTCACACTTGGCTCTTCTAATATTAAGATGCCAAGCAGTAAGATGCTTGAACATGTATCAACTAGTGCTTAAGTTTCAGGGGTAGATTCATAACGCCATCGTAACCCTATACTTTATAATTGACTCACGAGCTCTACGGATGCTTATGGATAGGGTCCCTGAAGCGCTCTTATGGTTCCAAACCGCTCTTGTTACTAAGACTGCCATACCAACAGAAAATTATCATAGCTGTAGTAAAAATGATCATTATACGTAATGCATATTAATAATAAGATAATATAAAATCCGACTAAACTGTTCCAGACAAATTGGATTTTACACTGCCATCTAGTTGCAGCCTCTATCAGTGATAGTCCGCCTTATATCTTTTAATACCGCAAAAGGAAATCAATTCTATTCTAATTCACTTTGTTCAACCGAATGAAATTTCATTACCAACTTGATGCGTTATCAAAAACGCCAAGATCGCCACGGCTCGCTAAATACAATTTTTATTCCCAATGCAGGATATTAACCATCCCAAAACACACTCGCGTGAAAACCTGTATTAATAAACTGACCATGGATGTAGGAAAATTTGGTCATATTATATCAACTTTCTTTAAAGCAAAAAATACACAATAGTATTGACAAACATTTCTTTGATGATCCATCAGTTAAAACGTTCAAGTGGAGTTTTTGTTGCTGTTGTTTTGGGGGTTTTTTTTGTTAATTTGTTCGGATTTTTGTTTGTTTGTTCCTTTCTTTTGTTTGTTTGCTGTTTGTTGTATTCTCTTTGGTATGTTTGTTTGGTTTTGGGGTTTTTGGGGTTTTTTTTGTTTTGCTTTTTTTTGTCTGTTTTTTCTTGGGGGGGGGGGGGGGTGAGGGGGGAGGGTTTTTATGTCTGTGTGTGTTTGTATTTTTTATAGAAGCTTTGTATGCGAAACACTGAAACTAAGTTTAATCAACATCCGAATCTTTACATCTTACCATAGGAAGTCTGTCTCATTTTGTGTTTAGACTACTTTTGAGTGGTATATTTTGGTTATGAGGTATCACACCGAACAAAACGTAAACTCCTCATGTTGAAAATAACAATATTGAGCGTCCTCACCAATTCTTCATTTTTATTTTACCATCACTACACAATAGTCCGTAAATGGATTATGTTGCTGCTAGAGCGGCCTTGCTTCGGAAATGTTTTTTTATCTAAAAAAAATCAAGCTGACATGATTCATGACCTGATACCCCATAAGAATGATAATTGGTCCAGCGTCGGGGAAAATACAGAACACTGTTGTTATCTAACATCGGAATGAACATTCAGAGAAAATACGGAAATATGCGACATCACAAAAAATTATATTTGTTCAATCTTCACTTTTCACAAAATTTTCTTTTTTTTCATTTTTCATTCCTAGCATAATTATATTCCTGATAACTGCATGTTGGATTTTGCAAATCCTATGTCAGAAACTGGCCAAAGCGAGGAGAGTTTCCTGACATTTAGGTTCCAGAATTGAGACATGCTAAGAGACCTGGGCCTCCTTTCACGAATCAACCTTAACTAAGGTTAACGTTAACTCCCATTCTTTAACATGGCAGTAAGGTTTCCAAGGTCCAGGGTCATATTAGTGCCATGTTAAAGAATGGGAGTTAAGGTTAGCCTTAGTAAAGGTTGATTCGTGAAAGGAGCCCCTCAAAACGATCGTAACTCTAAGGCGATCGTAACTCCCATACGTTAACAGGGATCGTAGCCCTGCGATCGTCGTAGATCCAACACCGGAACAAAGACGTGCGAGTTGTACAGTCGTGGCGCTTCCACAACTTGGCCTTATTCTCCATCATCTCAATGTATACGCCACAGTGAATGCTAAATACTTTCTGAGGCGACGTAAAATCCAGCTCACTGCCACTTTGCTTTGTTTTCTGTGTGTAGGCAAGGATGATATATTCGGCGAAGATATAAAAGATCCAGATAAAATGACGGTAGGCAAGACCATGTACTGTGTCCGGGCGCTGTCGTACTGTGACATAAACAAGATCGAGCTGGCTGACCTGAAAGAGGTTCTCTATACGTATCCGGAGTTTGCTGACACGTTCCTCCAAAAGTTCCAAGTGACCTTTAACCTTCGGAAGGTGAGCCAAACTGTTGTTACAGAAGTTTGAGTTATAAATGTGCTCGATATCGATAGAATGCGTTCCGTATTCAAAGCAAGGACGCCTCCCCGAAACCAGGCCGAAGAGACTGGGACAGGGCTGTTCGTAGTCAGAAAAATGAGTTGTGTGTTCATGTTAAACTTTATCATACAATGGATAATTTCGGTATCAGTTCGGATCATATACAGATATCGATGCAAATCAGAGAGGTCATATGGAAATTTAAGTACTACTTTCACATAGTAGGCAAGCATGGCGTCAAGGTCGTGTCCGGATTGACGGGATATTAACCATCCCAAGACACAGTCGCATAGTAACCTACATACACTGAACATATAAACAAACGCAATTTTAACGAAAATGAAATGTTTTGAGGTAAGCATTCATGTTTATGCCTTCTATGTGAAAGCGTGACAAATGGCCAGAGTTGTGATTCTTGTGCTGTTCAGTATACATCAGTGGTCAGTGGTCACTACGTCAATGCGATGAGTTCCGAATTAATCCAAGAGTCACACACACACACACACACACACACACACACACACATATTCACATACCCATTCTATCTCTCACACACACACACACACTCTCTCTCACACACACTCACATACCCACTCTCTCACACACACACACACTCACTCTCACACACATTCACACACCCACTCTCTCTCTCTCACACACACACATATACACACATATTCACATATCACTCTCTCACACACACACACTCTCTCACACACACATTCACACACCCACTCTCTCTCTCTCTCTCCCTCTCACACACACACATATTCACATACCCACTCTCTCACACACACACACTCTCTTTCTCTCTCTCGCTCTCTCTCTCTCTCTTTCTCTCTCTCTCTCTCTCTCTCACACACACACACACACACATGGAGATCCTGGTTACAATTGGTCTTCCGTGTAAGAGGCGATTAACGGGATCTGGTGGCGAGAGCTGCTGATCCTGGTTGACTCATACCACCGTATCCCAGTGCCACAGACTGAGGCTCGTGATATCTATCACTGGATTGTCTGTTCTAGCGTTATTGCCGGGGTTTAGTTCAACTCGGCGTTAAGTTAAACTGCTTTCACCAGATCTACGTATAATCCCAACAAAAATTGATGAATTTGTTTTGCAATGTTTTCATGTTTCCAGGGCACACTACTACAACGAAAGGTAAAAAACAAAATGGAGGATGAGACGCTGAAGTTTATACGACAACGACGTCCGAGACTGCAGTGTAAGCGACGTAATACAGAAATCGAAGGTGAGTTGGGGTCTTGAGTCATCCATAGCATTTAAGAGTTTTTATAGGTTCGTGATAGAACTGGTTTTAGGTCTTCAACAGTCCGTGTTTTCAATAAGAGAGGGAAACTAGGATCAGCTTGGCTGAGTCGCTTCAAAGTTAATGCATGTCATCGTATCCCAGTACATCAACGTTCATAATGTAAGCGGCGTAAAACTAAACTCACTCACGCTGTCACTCATAATGTAAGCGGCGTAAAACTAAACTCATTCACGCTGTCACTCATAATATAAGCGGCATAAAACTAAACTCACTCACACTGTCACTCATAATGTATGCGGCGTAAAACTAAACTCATTCACGCTGTCACTCATAATGTAAGCGGCGTAAAACTAAACTCACTCACGCTGTCATTCATAATGAAAGCGGCGTAAAACTAAACTCACTCACGCTGTCACTCATAATGTAAGCGGCGTAAAACTAAACTCACTCACGCTGTCACTCATAATGTAAGCGGCGTAAAACTAAACTCATTCACGCTGTCACTCATAATGTAAGCGGCGTAAAACTAAACTCATTCACGCTGTCACTCATAATGTAAGCGGCGTAAAACTAAACCCATTCACACTGTCACTCATAATGTAAGCGGCGTAAAACTAAACTCACTCACTTTGTCACTCATAATGTAAGCGGCGTAAAACTAAACTCATTCACGCTGTCACTCATAACGTAAGTGGCGTAAAACTAAATTCACTCACGCTGTCACTCATAATGTAAGCGGCGTAAAACTAAACTCACTCACTCTGTCACTCATAATGTAAGCGGCGTAAAAGTAAACTCACTCACTCTGTCACTCATAATGTAAGCGGCGTAAAACTAAACTCATTCACGCTGTCACTCATAATGTAAGCGGCGTAAAATTAAACTCACTCACACTGTCACTCATAATGTAAGCGGCGTAAAACTAAACTCACTCACGCTGTCACTCATAATGTAAGCGGCGTAAAACTAAACACATTCACGCTGTCACTCATAATGTAAGCAGCGTAAAACTAAACTCACTCACGCTGTCACTCATAATGTAAGCGGCGTAAAACTAAACTCACTCACGCTGTCACTCATAATGTAAGCGGCGTAAAACTAAACTCATTCACGCTGTCACTCATAATGTAAGCGGCGTAAAACTAAACTCATTCACGCTGTCACTCATAATGTAAGCGGCGTAAAACTAAACTCATTCACGCTGTCACTCATAATGTAAGCGGCGTAAAACTAAACCCATTCACACTGTCACTCATAATGTAAGCGGCGTAAAACTAAACTCACTCACTCTGTCACTCATAATGTATGCGGCGTAAAACTAAACTCACTCACTCTGTCACTCATAATGTAAGCGGCGTAAAACTAAACTCACTCACTCTGTCACTCATAATGTAAGCGACGTAAAACTAAACTCATTCACGCTGTCACTCATAACGTAAGTGGCGTAAAACTAAATTCACTCACGCTGTCACTCATAATGTAAGCGGCGTAAAACTAAACTCACTCACTCTGTCACTCATAATGTAAGCGGCGTAAAACTAAACTCACTCACGCTGTCACTCATAATGTAAGCGGCGTAAAACTAAACTCATTCACGCTGTCACTCATAATGCAAGCGGCGTAAAACTAAATTCACTCACTCTGTCACTCATAATGTAAGTGGCGCAAAACTAAATTCACTCACTCTGTCACTCATAATGTAAGCGGCGTAAAACTAAACTCATTCACGCTGTCACTCATAATGTAAGCGGCGTAAAACTAAACTCATTCACGCTGTCACTCATAATGTAAGCGGCGTAAAACTAAACTCATTCACGCTGTCACTCATAATGTAAGCGGTGTAAAACTAAACTCATTCACGCTGTCACTCATAATGTAAGCGGCGTAAAACTAAACTCACTCACTCTGTCACTCATAATGTAAGCGGCGTAAAACTAAACTCATTCACGCTGTCACTCATAATGTAAGCGGCGTAAAACTAAACTCATTCACGCTGTCACTCATAACGTAAGTGGCGTAAAACTAAACTCACTCACTCTGTCACTCATAATGTAAGCGGCGTAAAACTAAACTCATTCACGCTGTCACTCATAATGTAAGCGGCGTAAAACTAAACTCACTCACACTGTCACTCATAATGTATGCGGCGTAAAACTAAACACATTCACGCTGTCACTCATAGTGTAAGCGGCGTAAAACTAAACTCACTCACGCTGTCACTCATAATGTAAGCGGCGTAAAACTAAACTCACTCACGCTGTCACTCATAATGTAAGCGGCGTAAAACTAAACTCATTCACGCTGTCACTCATAATGTAAGCGGCGTAAAACTAAATTCACTCACACTGTCACTCATAATGTAAGCGGCGTAAAAATGAACTCATTCACGCTGTCACTCCTAATGTAAGCGGCGTAAACTAAACTCATTCACGCTGTCACTCATAATGTAAGCGGCGTAAAACTAAATTCACTCACACTGTCACTCATAATGTAAGCGGCGTAAAAATGAACTCATTCACGCTGTCACTCCTAATGTAAGCGGCGTAAACTAAACTCATTCACGCTGTCACTCATAATGTAAGCGGCGTAAAACTAAACTCACTGACACTGTCACTCATAATGTAAGCGTCGTAAAACTAAACTCATTCACGCTGTCACTCATAATGTAAGCGGCGTAAAACTAAACCCATTCACGCTGTCACTCATAATGTAAGCGGCGTAAAACTAAACTCACTGACACTGTCACTCATAATGTAAGCGGCGTAAAACTAAACTCACTGACACTGTCACTCATAATGTAAGCGGCGTAAAACTAAACTCACTGACACTGTCACTCATAATGTAAGCGGCGTAAAACTAAACCCATTCACGCTGTCACTCATAATGTAAGCGGCATAAAACTAAACTCATTCACACTGTCACTCATAATGTAAGCGGCGTAAAACTAAACTCACTGACACTGTCACTCATAATGTAAGCGGCGTAAAACTAAACCCATTCACGCTGTCACTCATAATGTAAGCGGCGTAAAACTAAACTCATTCACGCTGTCACTCATAATGTCGGTTGCCTTATTTTCTGGTCCAGATTTTATGATTTTATGATTTAGAAATACATGTCCTAACAGTAGAAAGGGGAGGTTTGGTAGTCCAGTGGTTGAAGTGTTCGCTGGTCACGCCCAAGACCCGTGTTCGATACACCACATGGGTACAACGTGTGAAGTCCATATCTGGTGTCCCCCGCCTTGATATTGTTCTGATCTTGCGAATGGCGACCTACATCTAAACTCACCCACTCACTCACGCAAACAGCAGCTCTGGGGATGCACCCGAATAAGTACATTCAGTTATACACACATGGTATAGCGTAATCGGTAAACCGTTCGTTCTTCACACCTGAGATCCTGGTTCTGGTCCCCCCACCCGCACCAAACACATTGCTAGAATACTGCTATAGCTAAAGGTGTTGTATACAGGCAAAAATAGGCGCCGTAAAACTATGCTCGCTCACACGCAGGCTTGCCAGTGCCCCAGAAGAAAGATTGTAGGTCCGTTGCCACAGTGACCTTTGCTGGCTCAACGACGTCCTGTATAATTCCTCCTATTATATTTATTCAACAGGGCGTGCTGGTCTGAGGCAGCGACGAGTGGGCAGCATGGACGCACAGCGGACCAGTCGCGACATCATCGACCTGTCTGCTAGCGAAGATGAAGGGGTGGGTATCTTGGAACTGTCGACAGAGGGCGCCACTGAGGAGGTGACGGAGGAAGACTTCAACAAGAAGACAGGTAATTAGTCTCGGAGTCCATACTGCCACACCAACACACTATCATTACTCATCTTGGCGCTCTAACACCTGTACATTCTCATCCTCCTTCCTCATTATACCGCTGCGCTCTAATCCTTACGGGGGCTGTGTGGTTAAAGTGTTCGCCCGTCACACCGAGGACCCTTGATCGATTCCCCATGAGGGTACAATGTGCGAAGCCCATTTCTGGCGTCCCCTGTCGAGATGTTGTTGAAATATTGCTAAAAGCGGCGTAAATCTACATTCACTCAGAAACTCGCTCACTAATCCTTATTGACTCGCACACATTTTCCCTACTTATAAAAACTCCTCACTCACTCTCAAGATCATCACTACCATGATGACTGCGGGTACT
Organism: Haliotis asinina; assembly: GCF_037392515.1. Classification (NCBI taxonomy): domain Eukaryota; kingdom Metazoa; phylum Mollusca; class Gastropoda; order Lepetellida; family Haliotidae; genus Haliotis; species Haliotis asinina. Next base: position 15,717,703 of record NC_090292.1, on the reverse strand, counting down.
CACTACTGCCCCCTCCTCCCTTAAAAAACACCCCCAAAACAAACAAACAAAAACACGTGCCCAGTCTCCTAGTCTTACCTGCTGACTAATCCTTACCTAAGGGTTCACTATGGGCACTTTCGTGTTTGCCGTACAGCTGGAGGCAGTATTAAACCGCTGTAGTGGGTATAAGAAACGAAACAGTGGTGCAGCTACTACTACCACCGCCACTACGACTACATCTACTCCAACAACGTGAACCACAATCACCAGCAAACAACAACAACCGCAACAACCGCAGCAGCTCCACTAGCTCCACCACAACAATTGAACACGACGGGGCATATGTCACTGTTATTTCACGACCGCTGTGCTCGTTCATACAGCCATAAAACTGATTGACAGGTACAAATGTAGAGGAGAAAGCACAACGCATGACAACAATCTGGACTGAATAAAACAACAGACACTTTCATGTGTAACCATCTACTATACCTCTATTTCAACATCACACGTGAAGATCCAGGTCAAATTTGATCTTCAGTGACCCATGCTTGTCGTAAGAAACAAATAGCGACATCGGGTCGTCAGTAAAACTCACTCACTAATTATACATCAATACCCATTTTCAGATACAATCCAACAGAGTCGGAAAGGGAAAAAGGAGAAGTCACAATCCACGCATGACGGAAGTCAAACTAAGAAACAAACACTTCCGGTCCGTAAAGACCCAACTTCCGAAAGCTTGACAGGTCACGCAGGGTTGTCTCCCATTGCTTCAAGCGGAACTACATACACACCCAAGTCGAGTTCGAGTACCGGGCAGATATGGAAACTACAGAATATAGAATATGAAATAAAGCAATATCCTGACAAAGGGAGTATACACTCTTTAGCCGACATCGATAGCAGGCTGGAGAATCTGTATGAGTGAGTATATCACAGAGTTATCTCCCATTATGTTCCACCCTACTCCGTTGTACTCACAATAATGTCCAAGCCTAGTCTCATTTCATTATCCATGCACACCTTACTGAGGTCACCTTATTTCGAACGTATGTTTGAGGTTTATATTTATCGAACTCGTTGTCATCACAACGTTTATGCTGCCAGCGGTAACTGCAACTACAGTCCCGTTATATGAACTACAGTCCCGTTATGTCAAATCCATGATAGAAGAACCGTGAAGTTCCAGGGTAGAATAAATCTTCAGCAACTCATGCCTGCCACAAAAGGCGACAATGCCTGTCGTGAGAGGAGACTAACGGCATCGGTTCTCGTTAGCGCAGATCGGTGCTGATGATGTTGACCACTGGATTGGCTGGTCCAGACTCGATTATTTACAGACCACCCGCCATATAGCTGGAATATTGCTGAGTGCAGCGTAAACTAAGCTCACTCACTTACCCATGTTAGAATCCTTTTATGTCAAACCCTTAGTCTGGTCCTGTTCCGCCTGTCGCTACAAACCCCTCGGCGCACTTGCACAAAGCGACTGCAGCCGCGTGACTATCTTAAGTGTATGCTTGAGCATGAGATCTACAGTCATTTGTACGCTCCCTTTGTGAGTTTCGTCTTATCGGACCTTTGGCGGTGTCTAGTTAAGTCTTACCCTTAACAACTCTTAACCTAATCCCAACAATCCCATCCCTTACTAGATAACTATCTTGTCAAGCCTACGCTGGACAATCATTATGTTTGTCTTACTTGCAAGAATATCGTTATGTCTAACCCGTATGATTCCTCTTGATAAGATACATAATTATAAACTAAAATGAGTCCCCAGACTTTCTTCATTTTCTGAAAAAAAAACAATCTGCAGAGATATAACTGGTATTACCCCCCATGACTAATTAACATACCATGCGACAAGTATATGTATCGACTCAAACAGTGAAACAGTGTTGATTTTCATGAGAATTCCTCTTCGGGTAAACTGCTGGTATTTTTACATATACATTTTCCTCTTTTACAGCCGGATGCACAACTTTGAAAACGAACTGTACACAACTGTTGACGCCATCTTAGAAATACTCGGCCATAAGCCCAAAGTAACACGTGATCAGTTTGATTCATGCGCATCGCCTACTTCCGGTAAAGATAAGTCTGTTCGTCCTAAGGGAGTAAAACTAATTCACTCGCCTAGCGACGGAGAGAAGAAGACGGGTTGAGGGAGAAACAGAGAACTTGTGTTCAAGTGTTTCAATTCCAGAAACAAAACCACATGTCAAACGGCAACATGCTCGTGTAATTGTTCGAGGAAGTTCGTACGAGGTTCCTGAATAATGCAGATCGGTTGAGGTCGCCATTTTGAGATGACGTCACGGTCATATGGAAAAAGATAAAGAACGTCTTGCCCAGGAAGTTGATATGTCTGCTAGTGGTTATTAGATGCACCAATTTGTAACTGACTACGTCACACTGCTTAAGGAAACAAGTCCCGTAAAGTCACGGCCACAACGTTACGTTATTGCAACACTGCTTCCACTGCCGCAGGAGAATCGAATATGTCAAAGCTTGTTGCGTGTGAGGAGAGCTGGTTGTAGTTTGTGAATTTGCGTGCAGTATAATGATATTATTTGATATGCTAGTTTTTGAATATTGATCAGTGTCTGATCGTGGTGATGCTCGGTAGACAATCAACGCTTTGCAAGCTGCGGTAGATGAACATTGTCACTTGTCCGTTGAACAACAACGTCGGAAGGTTGAATGAAGGACGTCAAAGTCAGGCTGACACGCCCGTCAAAGTTAATCACTTACATTATTTTACATTATGGATTCTTGTTTAAAATCATCTCCAAGGCAACCGTGATCGTAAAGAGCGATACATCTGATCTTCCAGATTGGTTATTGGATGGTAACATATCATTGCATCCCGACATCACGTGTCTTTGCTCATTATGGCAACCCAATGTTTGCCATTACGTAAAGACCGCGTCATACGCCAAGGATTTTCCTGAGGATGGATTTTAATAACTGAAATTCCTAACACGACTTTTAAATTTAAATTTCTCCCGTCATTAATCAGTGTCTTCTGATATCACCACTTTCTTCTTTGTAGAATGGGTGGAGTAGCTTAGAGGTGCAAGCGTTCGCTCGCCGATATACCTGGCTCGATTCCCGACACTGATACAATGTGTAGAGCCAATTCCTGGAGTCCCCCAGGTATTGCTAAAAGCGACCTTACAATTAAACTTACTCACTCACTCCAGTGTAGAATACCCTTGGAGCATGATGGCTTTGTTAGTGAGTGAGATAATTTTTTAGTCACAGCGGCAGTACTTCAGCCATTTAGTGACTTTGAACAGTTGTAAATTCATGATAAACAGTTATAAATTCATGATAAACAGTTATACATTCATGATATATGCACAAATTTAAAAACCTTGTGGACGAAGGAAAGTAAAACCAATTAGTATGTCACGGTACCATGAAATACATCTAGCATATGTCTCTAAAGAGGAATTTCAGATTGGGACAATGCAATATTTTAAAAAGGCTGAGAATCACCCACAACCACTTTAGGGACCAGTGGGGAGCTGAGCTGACTGAATGTTTTGGGAGATGACTTGGACAACCTTCATTACATCGATGCCTGTGTAATGTTCACGTGCAATGTTAAGCTTAGGTAGTCATAGTTACGCAGAGTGCGTAGTTTTAGGTTACGTGTGAACGGTATTCGGGCTTCACAGAAGCTGTCATATGAGATTAATTCTAGGTCGTCTTTCGAATGTATATATGCTTGTGTTCCCGTGTGTGTGTCTGTGTGTGAGTGCACGTGCGTGTGCATGTGCGTGGTCGCTTGCGCAGCAAAACAACGTTCAAGTTAGTGAGGTAAGCTAAGAGTTTATATGTCTTTATATGTACGAATATACATTAGGTTCGCATTAAGGTGAGATATTTTTTCATGACCAGTCTTAGCTAGAACGAATTCCAGTTTGCGTAAACACCGTTGTTGCAATGAAACGATATTATCACGGCATCGTGGGCGTCATTAATATAATTTAGTGATTTACAAACATTTAAACAATTAGAGACGAATATTTTCGGAGCGAACACGTGTTTATTAAATAATTCATTCTTTTATATATTTACCAATGAAAATTTGTTTAATTATTATTATTTATTCATTTAATTATTGCAATTGTTCTCAAAAGACGACAAAATGTTCATTTTATTCATTCATTCGCTACCGGAGACATGGGTACAATGTGTCCGTTCCTTTTTTCCCTCTTCTGGAAATTCTGGAGTATTGCACAAAAAACGATATTCACTCACTCATTATTTTACACAAACGATATTACTGGTGTAGAAATTACCAGTTATTCAAGGTTACATGGGACCTTTAAACGCTCGCTTACGTTGTGCTTTCGCTGAAGTTTCACGAAGTCCGTTTTGCATCTTCGTGAAGTATTTGACTGTCTTCATGATCAGAGACAGGGTCCATAAAACGTGCGTAACATTATGCCATTCGTTAGACATTGAAACACTATAGAGATGCGTTAGGTCTTAACGCTACGAATGCTTTGTGGGTCGGGCGCATGTGAATATTTCCTATATCTCAATCATACTTCCGGCCTGGGCCAAGACGATCTCTTACAGAACATTTGAGCAAAGAACATCTCGGACAGAACATTTGAGCAAGGAACATCTCGGACAGAACATTCGGTACATACACTGAAAGGAGCGTTGCGTTGTATGTATTTGTATTTTGAGCGGCGTTGTACGTCTGCAAGAATAAATTTGTATATCAATGTAATATTTTTGTAAACCACTCATAATATCGTGTCGCATAGAGTCGTATTACTGTGTCTGAGTTGTTAAGTTTACATACAATAATAGTCCGGCTTATTTAAACGAAATATGATCTGTTACTGTTCAAGTCTGAGTTAACCTGTTTTCTCTAATCGAAAGCACCACAAGTATCGACTTACGGCAATAAACATCGAAAGCTAACCTGTGATAGAGTTACGTTGCAATAAATATTTGTATCTTGTGTGTGGTGTTCTGTTTCCTTGAGCCGAGTGTCCAGTTCACAGGGATATGTTATGAGTGCTGTTAGCATAGACGGGCGGTACGTACAAACATACAGAATATTACACGAGGTCTCATTACGTACGAATTTTACGAAACGAGTGTCCTTCCTATGGTATCAGATACCATGGGAATGTCACGATGTGAAGGTCAAGGTACCATGGGAAGGTCACGATGGGAAAGTCAAGAGACCATGGGAAGGTCACAATGGGAAGGTCAAGATACCATGGGAAGGTGAAGATACCATGGGAAGGTCACAATGGGAAGGTGAAGATAATATGGGAAGGTCACAATGGGAAGGTGAAGATACCATGGGAAGGTGAAGATACCATGGGAAGGTCACAATGGGAAGGTGAAGATAACATGGGAAGGTGAAGATACCATGAGAAGGTGAAGATACCATGAGAAGGTCACAATGAGAAGGTCAAGATACCATGGGAAGGTGAAGATACCATGGGAAGGTCACAATGGGAAGGTGAAGATACCATGGGAAGGTCACAATGGGAAGGTGGAGATACCATGGGAAGGTCACAATGGGAAGGTCAAGATACCATGGGAAGGTCACAATGGGAAGGTCAAGATACCATGGGACGGTCACAATGGGAAGGTCAAGATAAATGGGGCAATAAAGATACGCATAGGTACATGCACATACAGGCACTCACATGCACGCACGCAGGTACACACGTAAATACATTATACAAACATACGTAAATGCGTCGATTCATCCACAAAACACACGTAGATACATCCGTGTATACAATGCACGTAGGAAGATCGATTCGTAAATACAAATATGCATCAAATTCACTCGCAACATCCAATGAATTACACAACCATTCCTGCAGCCACGGGGAAACTATATTTGCTTTTCGTCATGCACGATACATACGGCGACTCAGCAGAGCAAAATGTCAATAACGACCAAAGGCAAAGCAATATGGAAACACTCGTACACATATGACAGTCACCTTTGTCTCCAAGAATGCGCCAGTCATCTTCAGTTCACAGTGGGACGTGGCCTATGATTGTAATCATAGTGTCCGAGCTTCAGCCTCTACATGGATACCGGACTCCGACAGAGAGAATCCGCTCTTCTGAAGGCAACATCCCAGGTTGCTTAACGCAACGTCACGCACAGCACTGAACGTTTAAATCAATCACTGCTGTAGTATGCCTTTAGCTGATAGGCTAAACATTCCGATAACCCACGGGGCAGTGGGTAGCCAAGTGGTTAAAGCGTTTGCTAATCACGCCGAAAATCTGGGTTCGATTCCCCGTATGGGTACAATGTGTGGAGCCCATGTCTGGTGTCCCCCATCGTAATATTGCTGGCATATTGCTAAATGTGGCGTAAAAATAACTTTACTCTCCCTTCTTTCTTGAATCAATCTATTCAGTAACTGCACAATCAATTATATAACAAGCAATTCACTTATCTAAATACCGATATCTTCAGGTAGAGCCGAAATATTCCAACTAAAATGATCAACATACAGACGAATGCTTCACGGATACCCTTGTATTTCATTCAAAGGTACTTCTAGAAAAAAAAAAAAACAACCAGACCTGACAGATAACAAATATCCTTAATTTATTTTTTTTAAAGTATACATACATTTATATTCCCGAAGGTCGAAAAACATAGTATAGGTCACAGAAACAGTAAACAGAACGTTCACCGGATATGTTGTCGAGTAATGGTACCAGGTACATTTTTACTGACGGACATTTTCCATTGTTGTGGTTGATTCTTTGTTGTTTAAAGCCGCTCTCAGCATTATACCAGCTATATGGCTAATGTCTGCAAATATTCTCCTCTGGATCAGACAATCCAGTGATCAACAGCATGAACATCGATCTACGCAACTGGGATACAAAGACATATGTGTCAACCAAGTGAGTCTGACTACCCAATTCCTCCAGTTGCATCTGAGGACAAGCAAGGGCTATTTAGGATCAGTTCTAACCCGGATCTTCAAGGGACAAATCAGTTGGGAATTGGGCATGAAATCAAACAGACAAATCGTTACACATCCTTAGAGTCTTCAGCCTCCTCTCGTAGTTCAACGAGGCAATGTCCGTGTGAGAGGAAAGCTTAGTGCAGGCTTCCCGTTCCTGTTTTATCTGATTTTTTCATTTACAGTCTAAAAGCAACCCTGCAATTTGATCAGTGTGACTTTAAATAGTACATACTGACGTAACTATGCGTGTCATCACTACATACCGTCATCACTACATAAAATCATCACTACATATTAAAATAACTACATACTATCATCACCATATACGATTATCACAGAACATACCATCATCTCTACATACCATGATAACTACATACCTTCATCACGTCATACCATCATCACAGAGTATGCTATAATGACGACATACCACTATCACTATATGACAAAATCACTACGTACCATTATCGCTACATACCATGATCAATAGATACGATCAGCACAGAACATACCATCATCTCTAGATACCATTCTCACAGAGAACACAATAATCACTACATACCATCATCACTACATACCATTATTTCTACAATCATCAGTACATACAACATTCTCTACATACCATCATCACTACATACTATAATCAATATATTCTATCATCACTGTAAACCACCATCACTACAAACCATCATCACTACATAGCATCACCATAGAACACACTGCCATCTCTACATTCCATTATTAAAGAGCATACTATAATCACTACATACCATCATCTCTACAGAACATCATCACTACATACCATCATCTCTACATAAAATCATCACTACATACCATGATCACTACACACCATCATCACAGTGTATGCTATCATCACAACATACCACCATCACGATATAAAATATCGCTGCAAACCATCATCACTACATACAATCATGACAGTGCATATTTTCATCAATACATACCGTCATCACTACTTACGATCAGCACAGAACATAATGTCATCTCTACATACTATCATCACCATATACGATTATCACAAAACATACCATCATCTCTACATTTCATCATCACTACTTACGATCAGCACAGAACATACTGTGATCTCTAAATACTATTATGACACAGCATACTATAATCACTACATACCATCATAACTACGAACCATCATCACTACATACCATCATCTCTACAAACAATCATCACTACATATAATCTTGTCCATATACAATCATCACTACATTCTATCATCAATACATTCTACCATCACTGTATACCATCGTCAATATATATCATCATCGCTACATACAATCATCAATAGATATTATCATAACTACATACCATCATCACTACAAACCATTTTCACAGAATATCCTATCATTACTACATGCCGTCATCACCAAATACCATCATCACTGCATACCATCATCACTACACACCATCATCACCATACACCATCATTATTACATACAATCATCACTAGATACCATTATCACTACATACCATTATCACTACAAACCTTTGCCATAGAACATGCCGTAATCACTGCATATAACCACTACTTGCAGTGATCACTACACACCATCATCACTGAATACCATCATTATTTATAGCATTCTCACATACCTACGTTACTGTATCACACCATCAACCCCACACACTATGATGCATGCTATCACCACTATGTGTTATCACAGCCACATTCCATTGTCACCACTAATAATCATTATTACATATGTCAAGGGGCGATATTGTAGCCTTGGTTCAAAAGTTTCCTCGTCACGTCGACCACTGGGTTCGATTTCCCAACTGGTTACAATGTGTGAAGTCGATCTGGGGTGTCCCCTGCCCTGACTTTGTTGGAATATTGCTAAACAAAGGCCAACTCACTCACTAACTCACTCACGCATTCACATCTACATTCCATCATCACTACTTACTACCATGACTGCAGATCATCATCACTGCTTACTACCATTACCGCTGATCATCATCACTACCTACTACCGTCACTGCACATAATCATCACTACTTACTACCACGACTGCACATCATCATCACCACTTACGGCCATGACTACACATCATCATCACTGCTTACTGCCATGACTCCAGATCATTATGACTACTTACTGCCATGACTGCAGATCATCATCACTACTTACTACCACGACTGCACATTATCATCACTATTAACTACCATGACTGCAGATCATCATCATTTCTTACTCCCATGACTGCAGATCATCATCACTACCTACTGCCATGACTGCACATCATCATAACTACTTACTGCCATGACTCCAGATCATTATAACTATTTACTGCCATGACTGCAGATCATCATCACTACTTACTACCACGACTGCACATTATCATCACTATTAACTACCATGACTGCAGATCATCATCACTACTTACTACCATGACTGCAGATCATTATAACTACTTACTGCCATGACTGCAGATCATCATCACTACTTACAGCCATGACCGCACATCATCATCACTACAAACTACCATGACTGCACATTATCATCACTATTAACTACCATGACTGCATACCATAATCACTACTTACTCCCATGACTGGAGATCATCATCACTACCTACTGTCATGACTGCAGATCATCATCACTACTCACTGCCATGACTGTAGACTGCACACGTTAATTACCACGATCGGTTTATCTGACTTGTTGTGTTGATTGTCAGATTACCAAATGTTTTTACAATGTGTTTAAAATAATCCCTTGCTAGATTGGTATGTCGGAGTCTTAATGCGAGAATGTCGGATTAACGAGAGTAATTATCACTGTTTTAAACTGATCCCATATTTTTGGTCGGATTAACGTCATTGTTGGATTATTTAGTGTCGAATAGACGAGAGCTGGCTGTATCCTTTTCCTAGTGCGCTGACAAGACGGATGATTTACGACTTTGTTTACATCTTGGCTCTTTTATTTTTTGGTGTATTTCTTGGACATTTTCCAGGCCGATCACGCGTTCTCTCCCGTGCAGTATTGCAGGTTCCATGTGAGCAATGCCAGTGTCTATGCTATTTATACCCTGGGTCACTGTCACCTATGCATACGCAACTACAGCTTGTCTCGTAGTTTATCACTGAATGTGTATCAATATATAAAGCACAGATTTTGAGTTATGGCAACTGAGGCGTTTGTCAAAAAAGTGTCAGCAGTCTGTGCGATACTCTTCACTAAATCCACTTCGAGGCTGTTTAACTTTGAATAAGTTGGAAACTTTTATCAAATAAACATCTGAAAAATTTAAACACGGCAATTTCAAACGAGAAATGTGACTCCCATAAATGATCTGTTTTACTGATGTCTGGGGTGTCATCTTTAAGTACAGGGAACATGAAGTTAGAAACCGATTTGGGATTGCGCATTTGGGATTCGAATCCCGAAACTGAATATATTTTTCAGATTGGGGATTCGAATCCCGAATCTGACAAAAATATTCATAGACATACATACATACATACATACATACATACATACATACATACATACATACATACATACATACATACATACATACATACATACATACATACATACATACATACATACATACATACATACATACATACACACATACACACATACACACACACACACACACACACACACACACACACACACACACACATACATACATACATACATACATACATTATGACATCACTTCAGATGGCCGTTCTCCGTTTTCTTACAAGATGGCAGCCTTGGTAAACAGGATTTTGCGAGGACTCATCCCACAATTCAGACACTGTTTGTACATATTTATGAGATGCAGCTTATCAGAATGACCCTCACTGTCTGTGTATAGCTATATGGTTTAGTCGTTTTCATTTAAATAAGAGAGGAACCAGAAATAATTACCGTCGTCGTTCAGCGTGTTTGTGTCAGTTAAGACGTCACTCTGCAAATAAAGTGAATGTCTCATTTCTCTCAACCTCACCAAATGTTTCATTTCACTCAACCTCACCAAACGTTTCATTTCACTCAACCTCAACAAATCTTTCATTTCACTCAATCTCACCGAATATTCCATTTCTCTTAACCTCACCGAATATTCCATTTCACTCAACCTCAACGAATATTTCATTTCACTCAACCCCAAGAAATGTTTCATTTCGCTCAACCTCACCAAATGTTTCATTTCACACAACCTCACCGAATATTCTATTTCATTTAATCTTACCGAATATTCCATTTCACTCAACCTCACCAAATATTTCATTTCACTCAACCCCAAGGAATGTTTCATTTCACTCCACCTCACCGAATGTTTCATTTCACTCAACCTCACCGAATATTCCATTTCATTTAATCTTACCGAATATTCCATTTCACTCCACCTCAACGAATATTTCATTTCACTCAACCCCAAGCAATGTTTCATTTCACTCAACCTCACCAAATATTTCATTTCACTCAACTTCAAAGAATGTTTCATTTCACGCAATCCCCATCGAATACTGAATCAGTTGCTTCACTGTATGTTCTAACATTAAGCACACAAAACGTTGCATTTACCTTGTGGTATAAATGACCTCTCCACGTTCAAGTTGTATGTATGACTATAACAAATTTAAGGTGTTATCATACTTTTTGGTTATTGGACTTCGAAGTGAGTGTTTATACAGGTAGGACACATTGCACACAATGTTTAGTTTTATTAAGTATCCAGAGACATATTGCACACATTCAGTTTCTTTGATACCAGCTACATATTGCACACATTCAGTTTACTTATTACCAGCTACATAGTGCATACATTGAATTGAGATGATACGAGCTGTGTGTTGTGGGCATTCAGTTGTTTCATACTAGCTACATATTCCATACACTGAGTTTCTTGATTCAAGCGACTTATTGCACACATTCAGCAAGTTGATTCAAGTTCCATATCTGTTAGATTCACGTATGTTGTTACCATTTACAAATTCCATGCATTCAGTAAGGTACCAGCTGCATATTGCATACATGTATTGAAGCTGATACCAACTACTCATTTAATGCATTCATTTACGCTGATACCAGTGAAGTTTATAGCAGTTATATATTGCATGTATTGTATTGATACCATCTGCATATTGCATACATTCAGTTTATTTGACAACAGCTACATTCTGGACACATTCAGTTTACCAGCTACATAGTGCATATATTCAGTTTAACTGATGCCAGCTACATAATGCCCACATTCAGTTGACAATAGGGGCACATTGCATACATTCAGTTAAGTTTTGTTACTGATACTACATACATGTTGCATGCATTCATTTAAGTTGATACCAGCTACACATTGCATACACAGAGAATACTACACGAGGTCTCATTACATACGAAGGTCACGAGTTTCGTATAATTCGCACGTAATGAGACGAATGTGTTGTTTTATTTATTACCCAAGTTTTACAAGCATTAAATGAAAAAATAGCATATGTGTTATCTTTATGCTTCAAACCGAAACCGGTTTCAGAAAAAAAAACGTTGCCGAAGAATGTTGTACAGTTCTACACTTTTGCATGACGTCACTACGCCTTCTGCCTTGGTAAACGATGTCATGATGCTTGTCAGTTGTCATCGCCTCGATCAGCTTCCTACAGTAACCTACTCCGTAGTACCCCTTTACTTTGTTTGCAGTTTCATCAGTCATTTAACATCACTGGTGGAAACGTTGCATACCACACAGGTGTGACGTACGAGATTAGTATGCAACGACCCATACGTTACCCACGTGGATTATAAATTCAGTGAACCAGCTAACTGCATACACTCATTTAACTTGATACCATCTACATAGTGCATACATTCAGTTTATTTGATACCAGCTGAACATTGCCTACATTCAGTTAAACATGAATACCCCACTCAGACACAGCATACCGACTCCAAGCCGACCAGTTTTGGAACTCACTGGTCGTCTTGACAACCATTAAAGGTGAAGGCTGAGGTATCGTCTTCAAAGACATTTAGCCACATGGAAGATCGGCCAATCCGTTCGGGGAAGAAACATGACATCTTCGTTTGCTTTGACACCGTTATGTAGTCCACCTGGAACATATGAAACACAATAAACCGTTCCTAGGGTAACAAGCGAACCACTGACACGTGATCCATGGAGAAGTCATGACATGTTTTTGACGTAGAGTCGTGACCTGACGCCATGTAATTATTAACCAGAATCAGGCGAAAACATTGATGACATTAAGTTTCACATGGTTTATATTTCAAACAACTCACAATTGTGAGTGGGTTGAAGTAATATTATGATTTACTAATAATAAGTATCTAATTAACTTAGTAATCAAGCGTTAAAAATTCAGTAATGGCGTGTTTAGGAATGTAGACTGCTGCTAAGGAATGGTGTTTTATTTCCTTTTCATGAAAAGAGAAGTATTGCGCTGGGAAAGTGAGCGGGGTAGTACTGGTATAACTTAGTTAAATATCTTAGTTCAGTATTGTATTGTCATTAGTAAGTGAACACTGTGTGAGTCAGTTATGTTGTATTTTAACCGAATAATGCAGCGCGAAAGAAGAGAGTAAGTAATACTTGGATGTAAGTAAATAGGTACTTATGTTTTAAGTAAATCTGTAATGCAGCGTTAAAGGCGCGAGTGATATAAACTGTTTAAGCAAGTCGGTGTGTTAGTGTTACAAAGTACGGAAGGGATACAGAAGTGAAATGATTGAGTAGTGTTAATAATTTATGCCTTCATAGAGTGAGCGTTATTGTGTTTAAAGGGAGTCATTAATGTGGTCTTCATAGAGTGACCGTTACTGTGTTTGAAGGAAGTCATTAATGTGGCCTTCATAGAGTGACCGTTACTGTGTTTAAAGGGAGTCATTAATGTGGTCTTCATAGAGTGACCGTTACTGTGTTTAAAGGAAGTCATTAATGTGGCCTTCATAGAGTGAGTCTTACTGTGTTTGAAGGAAGTCATTAATGTGGCCTTCATAGAGTGACCGTTACTGTGTTTAAAGGAAGTCATTAATGTGGCCTTCATAGAGTGAGTCTTACTGTGTTTGAAGGAAGTCATTAATGTGGCCTTCATAGAGTGACCGTTACTGTGTTTAAAGGAAGTCATTAATGTGGCCTTCATAGAGTGAGTCTTACTGTGTTTGAAGGAAGTCATTAATGTGGCCTTCATAGAGTGACCGTTACTGTGTTTGAATGAAGTCTTTAACGAGGCCTTCATAGAGTGACCGTTACTGTGTTTTATGTATGTGTGTAATGAACAATACCGCTTTAAATACTGTTGTGTAAGGTGCGTAGTGCTCCGCTAAAGAGGTGATCGCGTCAGCAACTACAAGAAATGAATAATTTGAATTTGACAGATAAATCTTTAAAATAAAGACAAAATACGACAGTCCTTTGAATCTGCTTGTCCGAAATCAAAGGTCAACAATGAACCATTCAAAATCCTTCACCTAACACTATCATGCTCCATTTTCCCGAATGCTACATTTTAACTGTAGTTTGTCATTTGCGGAAGCACAGTACAAAGTGTATATAATGTACAAGGTAATAGTACAACGTAAAGTGAAATGCAAACTATCTAGATAATCTGCATATGCAATCACTACTAGTGGCATTATATATTTTAGCAATCGAGTATAGGTTTGAAAGTTTTAAGGATGTATAAGTCGGAAAGGATAACGCGCTGAATGTAACAGTCGGTCCATTGCTTTATGTATCTTTACATGCAGCGTTACTATTCTTGTCGCCCCATTCCAGTGTCTTGGCATTCTGACAAGAACAACTACGTCATCCATGCTATCTGGTGCCAGGCTGATAAAACCTACCTGTATTCTTGCCAAGTGTGATTCATTTAACTGATACTTTAATAGCTCCAGCATTTCCATTTATAATTCAAGGGTACAACCAAATACACTCTTTTCACCACAATTTCAAAAAGTGCCATACTGCTGTACGATCAAAGCTTCAACAAAATAGCCCCTCATCTCCCCAACCACCACCAGTAATGCGTAAAGCAGCCATCCAGTTGTGTAGTATACAGTATGGTTCAAAATTATTGAGAATAGCTAAAGCATTTCATATAATTAAACGAGAACAAATCAGGTAAAATTGAATGTATTGTGAAAGTGAACTGACCTTTTCATGTTGTGTAGGTAACAATTTAATATTTTATCAAGTCTCCTTGAGCTTCACGGCACAGTCTAAGACGGGTAGGCATACTTCCTATCAGAGAGGTTAGTGTCTCGTGAGTTATGCTGTCCCAGTATCGGACCACTTCTCTCTTCATGTCTTCAATTTTTGTCAACCCCTTTTGATTCACACATTCCTTCATCATCCCCCAAATGTTCTCAATGGGATTTAAGTCAGGACTATATGCAGGAAATGGTAATGCAGTCACATTTTTCTCCTGAAACCACTGCTTGGCATGTTTTGCGGTGTGTTTAGGATCATTATCTTGCTGCAAAATCCAGTCATTTCCATAAAACACATGTGCACTTGGAAGGAGAAAATTATCTAATATGTTAGTGTAGCGTTGACTTGTCAGATTTCCCTCAAACACACACAGCGGGATCGTTCCTAATAAGGGTATCCCTCCCCATAGATGAAACTTTGGGCTGTATTTATGCCGTCGATACAACGGTGCTGACGCAGACTTTGTCCATATTTTCACATTATCGGGATATACCCATATTGAGCTTTCATCAGTAAAAATCACATTTTCCCAGTCAAAGTTTTCATGTGCCAAACACCACTCAACACGCCTGTCTTTATGTTCTTGTTTCATGAGAGGAGAAGGAATTCCAGTCTTTTTCTCCCATCCAAGATCAATCACATTTCTTCTAACTGTAGAAAGTAACTTCTCAAAGTAAGAAGAAAAATTCTCAATAATTATGAACCAGACTATATCAGTAGAAGGCACACCAACGTCTGACGCATCAGGGACATAAGTGCAATCTGATGATATCTTCCAATTTGACTAGTGGCAAAAGGTACGATGGCATGTTTTTGGTTATCAACTGAACAACTGACTTATCCATCCATGCATGTGTTTATAACAAATGCAACTGCTGTTGCAGGATGCACTCCCCGTCTCATGAACACCTGCACTCATGAACACCTGCACTCCCGTCTCATAACACCTGCACTCATGAACACCTGCACTCCCCGTCTCATGAACACCTGCACTCCCCGTCTCATGAACACCTGCACTCATGAACACCTGCACTCCCCGTCTCATGAACACCTGCACTCCCCGTCTCATGAACACCTGCACTCATGAACACCTGCAGTCCCCGTCTCATAACACCTTTCAATACCTGGTGTCGTCAGTGTGATTCATAAACACCTGGTATCGCTGTCATTCTACACCCGTTGTCATCACTGTGATCCATGAACAACTGTTGTCATCACTGTAACTCCTGACCTGGTGTCATCACTGTGATTCATCACCTGTCTTCACTGTGATCCATGGCCTGTTATATTTACTGTGATTCATCACCCGGTGTCTTCACTGTGATTCGTGACCTGCTGTCTTCCTGCTTTCATTACTGTAATCCATCCACTGGTGGCATCACTGCAGTTCATCACCTTGTGTCCCCACTGTGAGTCATCATCTGGTGTCCCCAGTGATTCGTCTTTTGGTCGTTTATGTGCTTGAATATAATTATGTCCGTGATCTTATTCGGGTGGGTAAAGGTATGCCAAGTAATTTTAATGTGTCAACCAAACACTTGAAAACGATTGGTGTATGATTTATAATTTATCAATCATTATCAAGTCCATTCTTAAAATATCGGTGAAGATCGAACTTAAGAACTCTTTGGGCTTCGAGAATAAGGGAACAGACACTTAGGACACGCCAATGTGTAGCTTTGTGTAATTTTTGGGATCTCTGTCCCAGGAAAACTTGGCTTGATGGTTTGGGCGTTTCAGTAACCTCCATGGTATCTGTTGGAAGTATCTTAAGGTACTTCAATAAACAATCGAGCACTGTAATCGATCTATGGGGTCGTGAACAGCATACTTTGAACTTATACTACTATCCTACAACAAGACGCCTGTTGTACTAACAAGATCCTTGTATAAGTCCAGGGTCAGCCATGTGAAGATGGTGGTGTGGTTTATGGGCATCGGGGGAGTTTTAAGACGGTAATACCAGATGCTTTTTCTAGTGAGCTGACAAAAACGGATGACTTACGACTTTGTTTACATCTTGGCTCGTTTGGTGTATTTCTTGGTCGATCACGCTTTCTCTCTCTTGCAGTATTGCAGGTTCTACGTGAGCAGTGCCAGTCTCTATGCTATTTATACCCTGGGTCACCGTCACCTTTACACACTTAACTAACAGCTTGTCTTGTAAGTTATCACTGAATGTGTATCAGTATATAAAACGCAGATTTTCAGTTACAGCAAATGACAGGTTTGTCATAGAGGTGTCAGCAGCCTGTGAGCTACTCTTCACTTAGAAGGTGTTTTGCTTTGTACAAGTTTGAAAGATTTATCAAATCAACAATTTAAATGCGGGAATTTCGAACAAGAAATGTTTATGTGAGATAAGCAGATCTGGGACTAAAAAGCCGACAGTGAAATACTGTCGCCATGGACCACAAATTTTATTCTTTTATAGCCTTTTATGTTTGCAGTGAAAACGTACCGATGAATTTCACTTACACAAGAAAGTACATCGAATGTGAAGTGAAGATGGCGAATCTCCATTATTTTTCTTTGCCAGCTGAACAAATAAACCTCAGAATTTTAGTCAACTTAGGATAATAGTTGTTTAACAAATGGTCAAAGTTTCAAGTCGAGTTATTTGCTTGTATTACAAGGGGTGTCTGTGTATCCGATGTACATTCAACAAGTGACTCCAGTATGGGATTCAGTGGTATCTCAGTCTATGTATCCGATGTACATTCAACAAGTGACTCCGGTATGGGTTTCAGCGGTATCTTCAGTCTGTGTATCCGATGTACATTCAGCGTAGACACCCAGAACATACCAAAAGGAGGTTGCTCTTCAAAGGTCAACTCACTATGAAGAACAACATATCACAATCACATATAATAATTATATCATAATCTTAGATTGTCATCGCAACACGTTATTATCGCCGACTACTAACACAAGCATGTACCCTCATCACTACATGCCATCATCACTACATACCACCATCACTACACACTGCCATCACTATACACCGTCACAACACACTGTCATGACAGAGAATACCATCATCTGTAGTTACCATCATCACTTCATACCATCATCATACAATATCATTTCTACATAGAGCCATCGCTGCATACCATCGTCACTACATACCATCATCACACAATATACAATCATCACTACGTACTATCATCTCTACATGAAGTCATCGCTGCATACCATCATCACCATATGCTATCAGCGCAGAACATTCTATCGTTACTACATATCGTCATCACTATGTACAGTCATCACTACATACCATCATCACCATATGCTATCCATCGTGACTACACACCATCATCACTACATACTTTCATCAATACACACCATTATCACTGCAAAACTTTACCACTGAACATATCATAATCACTACCTATAATCACTACTTGCAGTCATCAGTCACTACACACCGTCATCACTAATTACCATCATCTTTTAATATCATTATCACATACCTACGTTACAATATCACACCATCAAAGGCACACATCATTATCACTGCATGCTATCATCACTACGTGTCATCACAGGAACAATCCACCGTCACACTTATAACCGTTTTCACATATCCCAGGGGTCATGTTGTAGCCTTGATACAAACGGGAGAGTGTTAAGACCGTAATAGCAAATCCTTTTTTCTAGTGAGCTGACAAAGACGCATGATTTACGACTTTGTTTGCATCTTGGCGCTTATTGTGTATTTCTTGGACATTTTCCAGGTCGATCACGCGTCCTCTCGCGTGCAATATTGCAGGGTCCATGTGAGCAATGCCAGTCAATGCTATTTATACCCTGGGTCACCGTCACAGATACACACTCAACTAACATCTTGTAGGTTATCACTGAATGTGTATCAATATATAAAACGCAGATTTTGAGTTATAGCAAATGACAGGTTTGTCTTAGAGGTGTCAGCAGCCTGTGCGCTACTCTTCACTTCGAAGCTATTTTGCTTTGAACAACTTTGAAAGTTTTATCAAAACAACATCTTGACAATTTAAAAGCGGCAATTTCGAACAAGAAATGTGACACCCATAATTGATCTGTTATATTAATGTCAACGGTTTCATATTTACATTGGAAACATTTAGCTCATGACATATGGTGTACAAATACATGTCATAATTCCACTTTCTACAGTGTTTAAGTGTTTGTATTGTGTGAGATAAGCATGCTTGTGACTAAAAACCCGACCCAAATACTGTCGCCATGGACAACAAACTTTGTTCTTTTATAGTCTTTTATGTTTGCATGTGCAACAACGTTAACGTATGACATCACTTCAGATGTCCTGATCTGTTCTCCGTTTTTCACAAGATGGCGCCTTCGCTGGCTAGGGTAAACAGGATTTTGCGAGCACTATTCCCGCAATTCGGAGACTGTTTGTACATAATTATGAGATGTAGCTTATCAGAATGACCCTCACTATCTGTGTATAGTTATATATTTTAGTCGTTTTCACTTAAGTAAGAGAGGAAGCCAGAAATAATTACCATCGTCGTTCAGCGTGTTTGTGTCAGTTAAGGCATCACTCTGCAACTAAATTCGCCCACTGGTCTGTTATGTTTGGGCGTTGGAATCACAAATGATGCTTTTGTCTTTCAGCAAAATCAATTTTCGTTGTTTTTTTTAGACTGTTTCGTTTCACTCAACGTCATCGAATGTTTCACTTCACTCATCCTCACCGAAGGTTTTATTTCACTCAACCCCAAGGAATGTTTCATTGCACTCAGCCTCACCGAATATTTCATTTCACTCAACCCCAAGGAATGTTTCATTGCACTCAGCCTCAAGGAATATTTTATTTCACTCAACCTCACAGAATATTTCATTTCACTCAACCCCAAGGAATGTTTCATTTCACTCACCCTCAACGAATATTTCATTTCACTCAACCCCAAGGAATGTTTTATTTCACTCAGCCTCAAGGAATATTTTATTTCACTCAACCTCACAGAATATTTCATTTCACTCAACCCCAAGGAATGTTTCATTTCACTCAACCTCACCGAATGTTTCATTTCACTCAACCTCGCCGAATATTCCATTTCATTTAATCTTACCGAATATTTCATTTCACTCAACCCCACCGAATGTTTCGCTTAACTCAACCTCATCGAATGTTTCACTTCACCCAACCTCACCGAATGTTTCATTTCACTCAACCCCAAAGAAATGTTTCATTTCACTCAACCCCAACGAATGTTTCATTTCACTCAACTTCAAAGAATGTTTCATTTCACGCAATCCCCATCGAATATTGAATCAGTTGTTTCACTGTATGTTCTAACATTAAGCACACAAAACGTTGCATGTACCTTGTGGTATAACTGACCTCTCCACGTTCAAGTTGTATGTATGACTCTAAACATTTAGTGTGTTTTCATACTGTTTGGTTGTAGCATATTTCACATTTGATTGGACTTCGAAGTGAGGGTTGATAGAGGTATGACAAGGATGTATCTGTGCATCTGGCACCCAGGGGGTGAAGATCCGTAATACGCCGACCAGTGAATCAGGGACGTTTGGGTAGCCAAGTGGTTAAAGTGTTCGCTCATCACACCGAAGGACCCAGTTTGATTTCCACCATGGGTACAATGTTTGAAGTCCATTTATGGTGTCCCCACTATGATTTTGCTGCAATATTGCTAAAAGTGGTTTAAAACTAAACCCACTCACTCACTGGTTCCTCTACACCGTGGTGTACAACATTCCAACTACACCATGCAGAAGAGATGAGCTGTGATCGAACATGCTCCGCACCAAAACTGACCACACGGTTCTGACTCGCCATCCCACCTAGAAGAATTGGTGTAATTTTATTATGAATCTCAATATAAAACATACTAAATATACACTGTAGCAAATGTGGGCCGATCACTTTGTTGTAGAACATGTCATTAAAAGGAATCTGCTCAACCTACTCCGGTTTCTTCACGTCCACTGAAAGGGGATGAGGCGTCACTATTTCCTCAGTTTCACACACACAAATTACTTCTTCAGTACCAATGCAGTAACGTTCATAAAACACTATATTGCATACGTTCAGCTAAGTTGATACCAGCTACAGATTGTATGCATTCAGTTTATTTGACACCAGCTACATATTGCATACATTTATTTTATTTGATACCAACTACGTATTTACATATTCAGTTTATTTGAAACCAGCTACATATTGCACACATTCAGTTTACATAATACCACCTACATATTGCACGCATTCAGTTTATTTGACACCACCTACATATTGCATATCTTCAGTTTATTATATACCAGCTACATATTGCATATATTCATTTTATATGACACCAGCTACATACTGCATACATTCTGTTTATTTGACACCACCTACACATTGCATATCTTCAGTTTATTATATACCAGCTACATATTGCATATATTCATTTTATATGACACCAGCTACATATTGCATGCATTCAGTTTATTTGATACCACCTACATATTGCACATATTCAGTTTACATAATACCACCTACATATTGCACACATTCAGTTTATATGACACCAGCTACATACTGCATACGTCCAGTTTATTTGATACCATCTACGTTTTTACATAGTCAGTTTATTTGAAACCAGCTACCTATTAAGTCTTTGAAGGGCATTTAGAAGTGAAATGCATAAGAATGAAGATTTTATGGATATCAACTTCTTTATATGAGAACACAACGTTTCGGAGTTAATGCTTACTCCTTCATCAGGTGATTGAGAATGGGGTACAGATCTATATTTATATGTACAGGTAAAGCAATAAAAGTAACAAGTGGAATGACTTAACGAAAGCTGGAAGCCAGTATAAACAAGCGCTGATTGGAAACCGACAGTTATGACAACAATGATAGAAGCCAATGGTAATACATTACAGATGATGGGATATGTTTACATAACACAGGTAGGGGGTAAGGACGATGTACATGATAGGGGAAAAGGGTGGAAGCCAATGGTGGATGATGTTTACATAACACATGATTGGGGATAAGGATGATGTACATGACAGCATGAGGGTTGATGGGCATGTTTACATGGGGGTAGATGATGTACAAACACAAGTAGATAAGGATGTACACGGGTAGATTGGCTATACATGGATTACATAGATTACATAGATAGAATGTACACAGATAGATGAGATTAATTTATCAATAAGTCCCAGGCACTTGGTAGGTACAATCCTTGGTCACGGTTGATTGCTGGTTTCTGTCTCCGGATCTCGATGGCTTCTTGCAGTTTCCTTTGGCGCCAGTTGTTGTTGTTGGTAGATAGTATCCTAGTCTCCTCCCATCGGATTGAATGTCCAGGGTTCTTGAGAATGTGTTCAGAGATGGCCGATTTCTGGTCGAGTTTGCTGACAGAGGTCTGGTGTTCCTTCATTCTGGTGTTGATTGGTCTCAGCGTTTCTCCAATGTATAGGTCGCCACAGTTGCAAGGGATCTGGTAGATGCATCCTCTCGGGTTAGGGTGTTCACAGCTGGGTCCTTTACCGTTGGCTTTTAGGTAGGTCTTGATGGTCTTGCCACTGGAGAAGGTGACATCGATGCTGGCTTTGGTCTTGATGAGGCGTGATATTTGACGTATGTAATGAGACCTCATGCAGTATTCCCTGTGTATGCAATGTGTAGCTGGTATCAACTTAAATGAATGCATGCAACATGTATGTAGTATCAGTAACAAAACTTAACTGAATGTATGCAATGTGTAGCTTGTATTAACTGAATGAAGGCAGTGTGTAGCTGGTACCAGCTTACCTGAACATAGGCAGCGTGTAGCTGGTATCAACTCTACTGAAATTAGACATTATGTACTGGGTGTCAATGTAACTGAATGTGTGCAATATGTATTAAATATCAATAATACCACTTACCTGAATGTATTCAATATAGAGCTTGTAACGGCTTAACTGAATGTATGCAACATGTAGCTGATATCAATGAATGAATGGATGACTGGAATCTGTAGTTGGTTTCAGCTTACATAAATATATGCAATGCATACCTGCTATTAACTTCACTGGTATCAGCGTTAATGAATGCATTAAATCTGTAGCTCGTATCAACTTCAATACATGTATGCGATATGCAGCTCATATCAACTTAACTGAATGTATGGAATATGTAGCTGGTAACATCGTATATGAATCTAACCGACATGTAGCTTGAATCTACTAACTGAATGTATGGAATATGTAGCTGGTAACATCGTATATGAATCTAACCGACATGTAGCTTGAATCTACTAACTGAATGTATGGAATATGTAGCTGGTAACATCGTATATGAATCTAACCGACATGTAGCTTGAATCTACTAACTGAATGTATGGATATGTAGCTGGTAACATCGTATATGAATCTAACCGACATGTAGCTTGAATCTACTAACTGAATGTATGGAATATGTAGCTGGTAACATCGTATATGAATCTAACCATACATGTAGCTTGAATCTACTAACTGAATGTATGGAATATGTAGCTGGTAACATCGTATATGAATCTAACCGACATGTAGCTTGAATCTACTAACTGAATGTATGGAATATGTAGCTGGTAACATCGTATATGAATCTAACCATACATGTAGCTTGAATCTACTAACTGAATGTATGGAATATGTAGCTGGTAACATCGTATATGAATCTAACCGACATGTAGCTTGAATCTACTAACTGAATGTATGGAATATGTAGCTGGTAACATCGTATATGAATCTAACCGACATGTAGCTTGAATCTACTAACTGAATGTATGGAATATGTAGCTGGTAACAACGTATATGAATCTAACCGACATGTAGCTTGAATCTACTAACTGAACGTATGGAAAATGTAGCTGGTAACATCGTATATGAATCTAACCGACATGTAGCTTGAATCTACTAACTGAATGTATGGAAAATGTAGCTGGTAACATCGTATATGAATCTAACCGACATGTAGCTTGAATCTACTAACTGAATGTATGGAAAATGTAGCTGGTAACATCGTATATGAATCTAACCATACATGTAGCTTGAATCTACTAACTGAATGTATGGAATATGTAGCTGGTAACATCGTATATGAATCTAACCGACATGTAGCTTGAATCTACTAACTGAATGTATGGAATATGTAGCTGGTAACATCGTATATGAATCTAACCGACATGTAGCTTGAATCTACTAACTGAATGTATGGATATGTAGCTGGTAACATCGTATATGAATCTAACCGACATGTAGCTTGAATCTACTAACTGAATGTATGGAATATGTAGCTGGTAACATCGTATATGAATCTAACCGACATGTAGCTTGAATCTACTAACTGAATGTATGGAAAATGTAGCTGGTAACATCGTATATGAATCTAACCATACATGTAGCTTGAATCTACTAACTGAATGTATGGAATATGTAGCTGGTAACATCGTATATGAATCTAACCGACATGTAGCTTGAATCTACTAACTGAATGTATGGAATATGTAGCTGGTAACATCGTATATGAATCTAACCATACATGTAGCTTGAATCTACTAACTGAATGTATGGAATATGTAGCTGGTAACATCGTATATGAATCTAACCGACATGTAGCTTGAATCTACTAACTGAATGTATGGAATATGTAGCTGGTAACATCGTATATGAATCTAACCGACATGTAGCTTGAATCTACTAACTGAATGTATGGAATATGTAGCTGGTAACATCGTATATGAATCTAACCGACATGTAGCTTGAATCTACTAACTGAATGTATGGAATATGTAGCTGGTAACATCGTATATGAATCTAACCGACATGTAGCTTGAATCTACTAACTGAACGTATGGAATATGTAGCTGGTAACATCGTATATGAATCTAACCGACATGTAGCTTGAATCTACTAACTGAATGTATGGAATATGTAGCTGGTAACATCGTATATGAATCTAACCGACATGTAGCTTGAATCTACTAACTGAATGTATGGATATGTAGCTGGTAACATCGTATATGAATCTAACCATACATGTAGCTTGAATCTACTAACTGAATGTATGGAATATGTAGCTGGTAACATCGTATATGAATCTAACCGACATGTAGCTTGAATCTACTAACTGAATGTATGGAATATGTAGCTGGTAACATCGTATATGAATCTAACCGACATGTAGCTTGAATCTACTAACTGAATGTATGGATATGTAGCTGGTAACATCGTATATGAATCTAACCATACATGTAGCTTGAATCTACTAACTGAATGTATGGAATATGTAGCTGGTAACATCGTATATGAATCTAACCATACATGTAGCTTGAATCTACTAACTGAATGTATGGAATATGTAGCTGGTAACATCGTATATGAATCTAACCATACATGTAGCTTGAATCTACTAACTGAATGTATGGAATATGTAGCTGGTAACATCGTATATGAATCTAACCGACATGTAGCTTGAATCTACTAACTGAATGTATGGAATATGTAGCTGGTAACATCGTATATGAATCTAACCATACATGTAGCTTGAATCTACTAACTGAATGTATGGAATATGTAGCTGGTAACATCGTATATGAATCTAACCGACATGTAGCTTGAATCTACTAACTGAATGTATGGAATATGTAGCTGGTAACATCGTATATGAATCTAACCGACATGTAGCTTGAATCTACTAACTGAATGTATGGAATATGTAGCTGGTAACATCGTATATGAATCTAACCGACATGTAGCTTGAATCTACTAACTGAATGTATGGAATATGTAGCTGGTAACATCGTATATGAATCTAACCGACATGTAGCTTGAATCTACTAACTGAACGTATGGAATATGTAGCTGGTAACATCGTATATGAATCTAACCGACATGTAGCTTGAATCTACTAACTGAATGTATGGAATATGTAGCTGGTAACATCGTATATGAATCTAACCGACATGTAGCTTGAATCTACTAACTGAATGTATGGATATGTAGCTGGTAACATCGTATATGAATCTAACCATACATGTAGCTTGAATCTACTAACTGAATGTATGGAATATGTAGCTGGTAACATCGTATATGAATCTAACCGACATGTAGCTTGAATCTACTAACTGAATGTATGGAATATGTAGCTGGTAACATCGTATATGAATCTAACCGACATGTAGCTTGAATCTACTAACTGAATGTATGGATATGTAGCTGGTAACATCGTATATGAATCTAACCATACATGTAGCTTGAATCTACTAACTGAATGTATGGAATATGTAGCTGGTAACATCGTATATGAATCTAACCGACATGTAGCTTGAATCTACTAACTGAATGTATGGAATATGTAGCTGGTAACATCGTATATGAATCTAACCGACATGTAGCTTGAATCTACTAACTGAATGTATGGAATATGTAGCTGGTAACATCACATATGAATCTAACCATACATGTAGCTTGAATCTACTAACTGAACGTATGGAAAATGTAGCTAGTTATGCATTAACTGAATGCCGACAGCATGCATCTAGTATCAGCTCAGCTAAATGTATGCACTGTGTAGCTGGTATGAAGTAAACTGAATGTATGCACTATGTATATGGTTTAAAGTAAACTGAATGTATACACTATGTAGCTGGTATCAAGTAAACTGAATATGCCCAAAATGTACCTGGTTTGAAATAAACTGAATGTGCGCATTATGTAGCTGGCATTAGTTAAACTGAATGTATGCAATATACAGATGGTAAAAAAAATGAATGTATGAAAAATGTAGCTGGTATCAACTAAACTGAATGTGTCCAGAATGTATGCAATATGTAACCGGTATTAAGTAAACTAAATATGTAGGTGGTGTCAAATAAACTGAATGTGTGCAATATGTAGGTGGCATTATGTAAACTGAATGTGTGCAATAGGTAGCTGAGAATGAGGATTTTGTGACATTACATACATACCACTCAGACACAGCATACTGACTCCAAGCCGACCAGTTTTGGAACTCACTGGTCGTCTTGACAACCATTAAAGGTGAAGGCTGAGGTATCGTCTTCAAAGACATATAGTCACAGGGAAGATCGGCGAAACCGTTCGGGGAAGAAAGATGACATATTTGTTTGCTTTGGCTGCTTCATGTATATAGTCCACCTGCAACATATGAAACACAATAAACCATTGCTAGGGTAACAAGCGAACCACTAACACATGATCCATGGAGAAGTCATGACATGTTCTTGGGGCAGTGTCGAAATAGTTGAAGGCCCCCACGTGACCTGACGCCATGTAATTATTGACCAGAATCAGGCGAAAACATTGATGACATTAAGTTTCACGTGGTTTACATTTCAACTTCTTGACTGACAGATGACATCTCTCACATTCCCTTTCTTCATCAGGATGGTGAGTGAGTATTTTAGCAACATTCCAGCAGTATCACAGCGGGGGACACCGGAAACGGATTTCACACATTATACCTCAGTGGGCAATCGAACCCGGATCGTCGGCGCGAAGAGCGAACACTTTATTCAACCGCCCCTCATCAGGATAGACAAATAAGTCACTATTTACACTGACTGTTATCATTAGACGGTTAGTTTACTTGAATTTAAGAACTGTTAGCATTACACAGACAGCTTATTAACAGTCTCAGAACTGTTATCATTAGACAGTTAGATAGTTTACCTGACGCCTCAGAACTGTTATCATTAGGTAGTTAGACAGTTTACTTGACGTCTCAGAACTGTTATCATTAGACAGGTGACTTGACGTCTCAAAACAGTTTTCATTAGACATTCGGACAGTTTACCTGACATCCCAGAACTATTATTTTTATAAAGTTAGATAGTGTACCTGACGTCTCAGAACTCTTGTTATTAGACAGTTATTTAGTTTACCTGACGTCTCAGAACTGGTATCAATAGACAGTTTATCTCACGCCTCTGAACTGTTTTTATTATCCACTTGGACAGTTTAGACATGTCAGTCAACTTCAGTTAAGTTTCAACATCAAGATTGACATGTTAGTAAGTCTTCGTTTCCTGCATATCAGTCTTAGTGCTAAACACATCTTTTCAATCTCAAGACTGACACAGTAACTTCTACTATTCTTAAACAGTTTACATGTCAACCTGAACACTGACATGTCACCTTCAAGTATTGTGAATCAGGACGACATGTCAGTCACAGGTAGCGCTAAACTCTAATCACATAACTCCTGCTACAACCGTGCATCTAAATAAGTGTCAATTTCGAATACGATCCCACGAAATGAGAATCATGGCTAAGTGAGAAAATTCTGCAATGCATAAAGACGCCTGATACAGTTCGATCTGTCAAGATCGAAGCTGAGGTGAGAGAAAACCGCAATTTGACAACACAAATATGTTAGAACGTGTATCGTGGCGCATCTGATTGTTAAAACAGACTGTAAAAACAGCGCGAATGCTCAATAACATGTTCTTACAACATGTACCTGGGCACGGTGTAGTTTCTGCTGCTAATCTAAAGACTACAGTACAGGCTTTGAGGCTTTGTGGTGTTTTCCTTTCCTACCTGAATTCTCTGGAGAAAACGTAAATTCCGAAGTCAGTGAGGATTGTTGAGCATTGTGAGTAGGTGATGTTGTATCAAGAAATTAATATTGTGCTTTTAATGTGTGAATGGCAAAGGGTTGAAGTAATATTGTGATTTACGTAAGTGAGTGACAAGTATCTAAGTAACATTGTAATCAAGCGTTAAAGAATTGAGTAATGGCGTGTTTAGGAATGTGGACTGCTGTTACGTCATGTTACCGAGTGAAGGGATGGGGTGATATTGTGGTCTAAAAGTGTAATGTATGTTTAGATGAGCATAACTGAGTAAAGCAGCATTAAGTGTAAAATATCGGTTCAGGTATAACACTGTGTTTTAAGTAAGTGAGCAATGAAGCACTGAGGAAGTGAAAGAGTTTTTATTAAGAGAGAAGTGCAGCGCTGGGGAAGTAAGAGGGTGGTACTGTTTTAACTTGGTTAACTATCTTTGTTCAGTATTGCATGGACATTAGTAAGTGAACACTGGGTGAGTGAGTTATGTTGTATCTCAACTGAATTGTGCAGAGCGAAAAAAAGAGTAAGTAATACTTTGTTGTAAGTAAATAAGTAATTCTGTTTGAAGTAAATCAGTAATGCAGCGTTAAAGAAGTGAGTAATTTCATGTGTTTAAGCAAATCAGTACGTTAGTAATGCAGTGATAAAGAAGTGAGTGATTGTATATGTTTACATTATGTTAGTGTTACAAAGTAAGTTAATAATGCAGTGATAAAGAAATGAGTCATCGTATCTGTTTACAGTATGTTACTTTTACAAAGTAGATTAGTAATGCATCGATAAGGTAATGAGTGATTGTATCTGTTGACAGTATGTTAGTGTACGTAAGCAATGCAGTGATAAAGAAATGAGTGATAGTATCTATTTACAGTATGTTAGTGTTACAAAGTACGTAGGACCTGGTGTCATAGTTGTGATTCATCACCTGTTGTTATCACTGTGATTCATCACCTGCTTCCATAACTGAGGTTGATGGCCTGGTGTCATAACTGTGATTCGTGGTCTGCTGTATTCACTGTGAGTCATCACCTGGTGTCCCCACTGTGAGTCATCACCTGGTGTCCCCACTGTGAGTCATCACCTGGTGTCTTCACTATGAGTCATCACCTGGTGTCTCCACCGTGTTTCATCACCTGGTGTCCCCACTGTGAGTCATCATCTGGTGTCCCCACTGTGAGTCATCACCTGGTGTCCCCACTGTGAGTCATCACCTGGTGTCCCCACTGTGAGTCATCATCTGGTGTCCCCACTGTGAGTCATCACCTGGTATCCCCAAATGTTTCCGTTTTGGCTTGAATCAAATTCTACAAAGCATGTGTGGTTTTCCCAGTGTTGTTCTTTGTGCGGATCGATATTCATGATGCTGTCAATAAGCTTAATATCCAGTTATGATATGTAATTGCCCAATTTATCTGCACGCAAACATTCCTCAAAAATAACTAATGAGGGGCAGGACCTGCTGTCTGAGGAGATGTATATGAATCTGAAGTGTCAATGGTCCAAGAACTCGTCTGTGTTTTAGGACCCCTCGACAGTGGCCTGAGTTGTTCAGGTAGTCTGTGAATGGTGTACCTTCCCAGAATGAATCTTAAGTACTAGAGGCCCAGGAACTGGTCTGGGTACAGTGACCTGAGCTGTTAATATGGAACAGACTGTGAATAGTGTACCGACACAGTCTCGTCTACTGAACGTGAGGTACTGTTTTCTCTTAGTCAGACATGTCTGGCGGTAACGTGGACACAACATTGGTCGTATATCCCTGGATATAGGTTCCAGATGTTGTGTTCCGTCAACCACTGATGAACACTTCTCTCCGCGTGGCTATCTTCTTGTATTCACACGTCGACACTCGCCCTGCTGCGTGTATTTCTTTGCTCACGTCTTCAGAGATGTTGTTGCATATCGATGATCAAACTCGGTGTACGCCATTCCAGGAAACATGCTCATGGCATTCCAGAACGTTGTTTGTAAGCAATCTGTACCACCGTTATAAAATTTAATGTATAATGCATAAATAGATAGTGCTGTAACTATGCAATAAATCCTTAAGACAAATGATGACATTTCAGGCGTGGCGTCTTCACTTAATATGTGTTCTATAACATGATACACAACAGAGATTGTAATAGTGAGTGAGTGAGTGAGTATTTAACGTCACATCGGCAATATTTCCGCCATATTGTGACGAGACACTGTAATATGACACGCAACATGGGTCCTGGAACCAGAGATACACGATATATATTGTAAAATCACAAGTATTATGAGATGTAAAATATCACGAAGCAAGTGTCCCGTGACTTATCATAAACGTTAGAGCTCAGCATTTCCATCTAGTTTGGGTGCAAGGTCTACACACACTACTGGTGTAGCGTGTGGTTCCCCGAGCTGGCGTTGTTCCAGACACTTCAGTCGAGCTATATAAAAGCCGTTTAGCCAGCAGAGAGGCAGTTGCCTTCCTAGCTGCGTGTTGTTCTGTTGGCACAATGGAGCTATCAACAGTTGTATTCCTGAGTTTTGTATTGTGCGCTATGGGAGACGTACATGCTGGTGAGAGTTTGGAAATTCTGACCACACGTGTGAGGGTGGTTGAACAAGACCTTAGCCTGTGGAAATTTTCAAGTATGAAAACTGAGACTAAACTGATGAACAAGTTTAAGGTTTGGAAGGAGTCGCTGAAAGAAGAACTGACTTCATCATTCCTTCCTTCACTGATAGAACCTCTCGTCAAACAAGCGATTACAAACATCCTAACTGAAGATGATATTGGGCATCAGACCAACGGAAAAGTTCTCGAGGAAGTTCACAGCTTAAAGGACAACGCGCAATACATAAAGACACGACTTCGAGCAATAACACAAGACTTAAGGCATGTTGAACGGGAAAGCGACACCTACAGAAAAAGAGTCAGAAAAGAACGTAGCGAGTTGACCAAAGACATCCGGGCTCTACAGATGCAGGTGAATCAGACAGTAGTTCGTGCAACCTCATATGCAAGGATGCTAAGGTCAGAACTCAATCAGACCATTGATGACGTGCTTGAGACAAACCAGACACTCGCTGGCCTCACACAGTACTTCAGGACGCTGAACACCAGTTGTGTGGTGACGGAGAGAGAAATGAAATCATACAGGGAGGGCTTGCAGGAAATGCGGAGCAACGTATCCACAGACATTCGGAGTTTAAACATTCAACTGAATCAGACCATTAGTGACCAGTTTGACACGAACCAGACACTCTCTGGCCTCACACAGGACTTCAGGACGCTGAATACCAGTTTTTTGGGGATGAGGAAAGAGATCAAGGAGCTTTCAACCATGACGTATCGTGGAACGACAGAAGGTGAGACTTTTTAGCAGAGATTTGTCGCTTAATTAACATTTTATTTTGATATGGCAACCGGAATATATGAGAATAACATTAATTTGTTTGGCAGCCTAGGGTTCACAGGGCAACGTAGGATTAGGTTGGCATGGCAGCAAAATGTTTAATTTACACGTCAACGTGGAGTTTGGGCATGAATAAATGAGCTTCATTTGATAACCTAGGGCTTACAATGCATGGAACGTTGGATTAGCATGTAACTTAGGGTTTCCAAGACATGTAAACGTTGGATTAGCATGTAACCTAGGGTTTACAAGACATCTAAATGTTAGCCAGACTAGGGCTTACAAGGCATGTAAGCGTTTATTTGGCAGGTAAAGACAACCTAGGGCTTACGAGGCATATTAACGTGGAGTTAGCAGGCATGACCCAGTGTAGATAAGGGTTTACAAGGCATATTAACGTGGAGTTAGCAGGCATGACCCAGTGTACATGAGAGCTTACAAGACATATTAAGGTTGTGATAGCAGGCATGACCCAGTGTACATGAAGGCTTACAAGGCTAGTTGGACTAGCAGGTAAAGCCAACCAAGAGCTTGCAAGGCATATTTATGTGAGTTAGCAGTCAAGACCCAGTGTATATAAGCCCTACAGAAAACGGTACTTTTACCTTCATCTCAGGCCTAACTGCTGGTGGTCACGTGACCAACGACAGATGTCTTTGAACACACGGTCAGTCGACAGACAGCTGAAGACAGCTGAAGACAGTCGACAGACAGGGGATTCTCGGCCGCAGGAACAAGAACAGAACTTACTGAGGACAGTAATTGTCAACGCTACATTATCGTCAGAAACGACCCCTAACTGTACCTTGTGATATGATACCCCAAAATAACGAGCAATCAATACTAAAAGATACATTTTATTTCTCTTCACTAATACTTCACACCATGTCTGATGTCTGTTTGAAAGCAAAGTAACACCAAACATCAAGATCAGCCAGTGTGTCGAGATCATTGACCACCCTGTATATCTTACCTCCACCCAGCTCGACAGCTGTTTCTCCAGTCTTACTAGTGTTATGCCTGGCATTATTTCTATTAGTAATTCCCCCGTATTTAACACTGAAGTGTACTGCCTGTAAAATTTGAGTTTCAACTCTGCCGTGGTCGCACTGATTTATCTCTGTATCTCTACATATTTGGGTGAAATTACTGATTCAGTTAGGAACTGGACATCAAATTAGACGACAAAAGTTTTACCCCTATTCTGAATATTTCAACTTGCCTCGAATACAATCGCCCAATCCCCACTTGACAAGAAGGCCTGGTGTTGTCAGGTCAGAACCTTCAGGTCAAACCTGTCCAGCACAGCCCCGGGCAGTTAAACACAGCACGTTTATGTTTGAGATATTATGACCTGACAACTAAAAGCAATCTCAGTATGGCAGAAATCTGAACTTCATACTGAATGAAACCCTACACCAGATTATGTCTTTTCTTGTCCGTGAATGCTAACACTTGCCCTGGCAGAACTTGGTTCAATATTACCCTTTAATGATTGACACCACACCTTCTGCAAGAGTGGGATGTTACCCTGGGGTGTCAGGCAGTGCAAGACTGCAAATTAGGTCTTTAAATTACTTCACTGAAAAAGAGCCTGATCGTAAAGGTATATTTGTCTGGAATCTGATGAAATAAATCACCAGGTTATTACTCATGGGTGATGCAATGACAAACGCTGTGTACAGACAGAAACCCATGGTTTACTTTCATTTATTTTCGGTCCACAATAATCATGACATGAAATTAACAGGCCACTGACTAACACCATGGTATTTGGAATAGGCGGACGACTTATGGCTACTGTATCTGAACATAAATGCACTATATATTGGTTATATTGCCACCGTTTGTAGAGGAGAAATTTAATCCTGGGGTCAGTATAACCACATAAGACATTTAGAGACCCTAAAGTAAAGAAAACAAGTCATTACTTCCTTGATCGATTTATACGTCGCAGATACATAGCGCATGTACACTCGCACATACATACAACGTACATGATAACTGTGGTGCACTCTTTCTTGGTATGTACTTCACACCTACACCCTTGATGCCGAGATCTTCACCTAAAAGAAATCAGATTCTAGTACTGTTTTGGTTCCGGGATTCGAACCCTTAGAGTCGGGCACCTAATCGCCAGCACACAAAGTCAGCCGCCTAGCCGTCTCAGCTACCGCGACGTGGATGTCGTTCTAGAATTTGTACTTTACTAACAAAGTGTAATCCCAAATATGACATACGTTACATATGACTACTTTCTAAATGGCATTGTGAAACATTTGAAACAAGCGCAGTCTTTCGAGCACAGTGTTCGTTTTCAAATCAATTAGCTTTCGTTTCATTTTATCGAGAGAGTTGGTATTGGTGGCAAAGACCTGCTGTAGTTTAATTCTAAAACGTAAGGGGAATGGGGGATCTTTTAGAATTTTTCTTCCCTTCACTAATCTGCTAGGTGCGCTGATCCGGACGGTCCAACCTTAACCTGACAGCGCATGTCGTATGCGCGATGTGTGTCGTACGTGTTACTATTACCAGGGATAATCTACAACTATATAGTCTCCCTGTTATTACATTTAGAGAAAGTTAACCATTGCAGCTTTCACCTTCACTGGTAACGTTCACGCTTGTGCATTGAGCGTATATCTTTTCCCTCTCACGATGATATATCAAGTGTATTCCGTGATTCTATGATACACTTGGGTTAGTCGTGACTGCTTACATTGCAAGAAAGAATGGCGAAATAGTAGTTCGAAGCGAGGCGGTGGAATCAGCTGATCATTTTCAAGTTATATTTGTCGTTTTTGCAATCGGTAATTTAAGTCTGGCACTAGACGTCTCAGTATCACATTTAAAAGTGCAGTGTATTTTCATTGTATATTTACTCAAATCGCTTTAGTATTACGGTCGATATGGCTGCATTCATGTAGCTCACTAAGGCGGGGAGCTGATATGCATGAAATGTGAAACACAGAAAGTCTTGTTATGTAAATTTCATGGGTTGTACAAGATGGGATAGAGATTTTTGACAACACAAATATTTAGCAGGTACAGAGAGAAGTGAGAAACAATGGTCAAGTAGTTGTAAAATAACAGTAACGCACGAATTATGTCAATCATCGCCTACATGTAGCCAATTTTCAAATGCGATAAACATGGGCATAACTCAAATCAACTTTTTACGTCTGTAACCGTTTGTGATGCATGAAATATATAATCACTGTACGGATAAATAATGCATAAAAACACAGCAAAATTCTAAAATGACCGCGTTTTAATTATTAAAATTATTATTCCTGAATTACAGTTATAAATTACAATATTTTGATTTTACTAAGTTTCAATAGAAGAAAATAATATTAAAATATTAATTTATTTAATATACTATTTCAGACTCAGAAGAAGTAAAACCACCGGTAGGTTAAGTACACATTCGAGGGCACTTTCCTAATTCTATTTTTTATTACACAACTAAACAATACATATATTCATATTGGTAATAAATTTCAATCTCTAATATAAATGGTACTGTTCATTGTTGTCAGCACCAAATAGTTTACATTTCCCTGTAGTTTCTACATACGTCTTGTCTTCACAATGAACAGATTATTATAATAGTCATGACAAAGCTCATTTTATTTTTGTAAATCTAGCTCTTCGTGTCTTGTTGCAATACACTGAGGTTTTGATGTCCTAACACAAATATATTAATAAAGTCAATATCCTTTCGCACTTTACATGATATCTGCACTGCAAAATGTTGTAATTCTGAGTTATTGTATGCTGGTGTATTTGTACTTTAATATTACATCACACATGCATGACTTTATTCAATCATTGTACATATTATCTTTTAACTTTCTAATAAAATAATTAAATGCATAAACATATCTTCATAGAATAATTGTGGGGTTAAATTCGAATCTATGTCATCTAAAACGTATATTTGACATTAAACCCCTTTTCTGATATTAAACTCAGAACCTAAAGATTTTTTAAGAACTGTTGAATAAAAAGCAGAATGCAAAGTATACAAATTTAGATAATATGTGGTCTGTCATGGGAAATATTTGTCAACTTAATGTTTCAAAAGAAGAAACACATGTGTAATGTAATTATATCATACAGATCTGCTTGGATGGTCGAAGTTATATGTTGTTCATAGAGACAATTCTCTGTAAATGACTTTTTATATCAATAGCTTTAAGTGGTGTTAAACTATGATGAGTGGTGTTTCGGATGCAACTGGCTCATTGCTTGGATAATAGCTGTATGGCATTTGCTTAAGTAATTCATATATGAAAATATACAGTAGTGTCAGAATTTAAAGCAAATGAGGAACTGCTGCTCAAAAAGTAATTTATAGATTTATAACTAACTGTTACATTCTATACGGAATTTCACCAATTGTCAGGGATGTGTAACAATCACAAATTGACGATGAAGACTTTCCAGGGATCGATTCAGTTCTAGTTGGTTGGAGTTGTATCTCCGATTTTTGCTTACATTGAGATCGGTATTAGGATGGGAACTATTTTCAAGATTTTAATGCGGCAATGTTTAAAGAATTACCGTTGCAAATAACTGAAGGATTGATAACATATACAAAGAATTTTCATAACTGCTTGGACTTGCAGTAAGTTGAACTAGCACTCCCTCGGGTTCTGTCGTAGGAAATACCGAGACAATATAACCGATTTTTCATGGCGTTTTCAGTCTTTATTTATATCGTGTCAATTCGCACTGCACTTGGAATTAAGCAAACGATGCTTTTCTCAAGTAAAAGTCAAAGCAAAACATGTGTCAGTTAATGGATTTTCGTCGAAAACGGTAGGCTTTTTTGTTCAGTGAAGGTGGCCAAGGCAACGCGTAAACGTGGTTCTGTCTGTACATGTAGCAGGTTGTCGCAGCGCACATTGAGTCGGTAACCAGACCAGAAGCGAGAAATTGGACCGTCGCTTATTTCATTTCAAAAGGAGAGTTGTTGTCAGAAAGTAATTATGTGACTTTCGAATTTCAAGCAGATAAGAAGCCTAACCCGTATTCGTTTCTTGACAGTTCGATAATTACATTCACCCGCCACAATCACCCGATTTCGTTTGTTTGATTTTCCTTGTAATTTTTCTTATATAACCCTTGCTACAAAAAGGTCGCCCATTCATTGATGCATTTGTAGCAGCTGACAATGAAATATACATCATGTATCTCAATATCGGCCTTCGCCAAATCCAAGATAGCGTATTTCTGAAAATATCTGGGTTCGTCGACAACGGCAGTAGTGATTTCATGAAAACCTGATGTCAGTGATCATTATTATGCTATTAACGGTAGTTAACGTGTTTTGATATTTCACAACAGAGCAAATAAAGCTGCGAATCGCGATTTTGTAGTGTGTAAAAGGACCATATTTACAATGAAGCCTATTTTGAAAGGTAATCTTACTTTAGCTTTGTCTGAGATAATATTGAATGGTATCACAAAACAGGAAATTACCCACAGAATTCACAACTGTTAGTTATATTTGTGCGCTTGATATATTTAGAATTTTATTGAAATTAAAAGTGAGGATTGAAGTGGAAGGACATATATGTCCCTGTGACATCCAGGGGGCTAGACTGAGCTGGGGAATGTCTGTCTACACGTAGCACAACACACATTATAACCAGCATGCACTATATCTAGGTATCTCTGTTTCACACCTAGACTGGGTTGTGGAAAAGCGTCTATACTGAGCGCATCAGGCTCAGAAAACCACAGTTAGTCTTTCAAGGTTATACTTAGGAGTATAAGCTCAATTCAAGTACCTCAATGTCCTCGTTTGACAGAGTGATCACAACTATTTACACCGAAGTCTTTCAGGTCTACTAATATCCACATATGACCTATTTTGAAAGTGAACCTTTATATTTTTTAAACAAATAAATTAAGAATGAAGCAATACAAACAGTCGGTGAATTACAACTATTTAGGGAAGTAGCCGATATGCTAATATACAATTGTCCACGCCATGCCACAGGTAATGCAAACTGTATCATAAAACGAAAACAAAACTAGAGAGCAAACATGGGGCGATTGGAAATATTTCCCTATAGAGATGGTGTTCAGTCCAAGCAGGCGAGCGCCAAACGTTGTCGTGCTCCTAACCTAACACGTCACAATGACGTCATAGCTGGCAGCTGTGCTTCGTGGCGTCGCCAGTCAAAGCATTTCTCCAGTAGCAGTGAGATGTATCTCTCGTGTTATTGGTGGGTAAGTTCTCAGTTTATGATTTTAAATTGATTTATGGAATTAGATGAAATGTATATAGTATGACTGCTGTAATCAGCATGAATGTTGTAGGAACCAAGTGTTTGCTTCACACAATGTTTACACCCAGACCTATGTTTAGCCTGTCACCGATTGGGGACGATGGAAGGTCTGGGGAAGCATAACAACGCAGCGTTTCACCTAATTGTTATATTTAATAAAATTATGTACTCTCTTTTACCGTTATCCTTGACCTGATGGCATTTACATCCACATAGGAGACTTCATGAGAGTATCCTAAAGCTGTCCAGTCCAATATTTCATTTCAAATGCATTGTGTTTTTCACTCGGGACTGCTGCATTGCATTGAAATACATCCCCGCTGTAGCACACGGCCAAACATATCCTTGTGCATGTCTGCAACATTTTATCAAAACTTCAATGGAAGGTAGATTATGGAAGGGGAATCATGCTGTATTTTCGATATTTCTAATATTGAAACAAACGAAGAATGTCGGACAACCAAAATTTCGATCTTTACCACCACACACTGCCATGTGTTTGCACCCTTGTCAACATTGCTTCCATCGACCAGTATGGTTGTGTCAGCTGCAGTGTCCGCCTGGGTTAGCAGTTGTTTGAGAATTGCTCTGTCTGCCACTGTAACTCGATATTCTGATATTTTGTGAGAGTTTCACGGAGTTTGCCTGCCACAAATTACAACTGTGTTGCACAAACACCGAGTCAAGTTGCCCTATTGTCCTTCACACTGTTTGATAAACACTAGTGTTAATGTGCTTCACTTTAGAATTTACGGAGTTGCCTAAAATACCAGGTAACTAAACAGAGAGGGTAGGGTTAGGACATCAAGGAAAGGCGTTTTTTTAAATATTCCGGGCATGGTTACTGAATTCAAACTAAAACGGTAGTCATTCCATAAAGAGGAATTAAAAGTACTGTTGCAATTGTGTGTTTATCTATCAACAACAATGTGAAAATAACATATGCTTATATATGAAGTCCCTGTAGAATGTGCATCCCTAACCTACCATAGCCATGAGGGTGAACTGACTGTTTTGTTTACACCGTTCATGTTTATATATATTTTTTTTAAAAAAAAAAAGAAGACACTTCAAACGTTTCAACAAAGAGGATCTCAACTGTTATCAAACAGTCAATGCGAAATGGACAGCTTAAAATTTACTAAATCAAGCTGCGAAAACATATTGAGGAAATGAAATATCCTTCAAACTAAACCATCTGTTATAACAGATAACAGATATAACAGATATAACAGATATATTTGGACTTCATCCTTACATAATACTGAAAGGCAAAAACATTTATGGAAAGCAGAACCTGAGGCCAGTTGTCATAGAACTATTTTTTGTACATGTATAGTTTTCTGATGAAAATATTCCCTGTTTCAGCTGCGGCTGACCCGAGCCCAAACAGCACGTTTCCACCAGCGCCAGTAACGACACAAGACCTACAGGGTAGGTGGGAAAACCCAGCAGGCAGGAAGTGCAGTTGTTATTTCTCCCTGTATTTACCACACTGATGTATATGCCCGTGGTGATATTGACTTGAGGGATGGATCTCACCCCGGTACCGATCGACGTTGTCAATCACAGAACTGTCAAAAATAATATTGGGAAGTATAAGTTTTTCTTGCTAGTAAGAATTATCTCAGTCAGTTAGAACGATATTTGATTAATACTTTTTCCCATAAGATATGTATTTAGAATTTAATCATACATAATAGTGAAAGGCAAACCATATCAGGAAAGGCGAAAACAGGCCAGCAGTAGAAATGCTTATGTGCGATGTATAGTGTTCTGAACATCATGTTCCCTGTTTCAGTCTCCACGACTGACGCGAGTGAGGATCTGACACCCACCAAGACGGTTCCACCGCCGCCAGTGACGACACAAGACTCTGACAAACACGGTAGGTTGGAAAACCCAGCAGCAACAGTTGTACTGGCACTATCACCTTGTAATGTTCAACAAACATCAACACTCTCAAGTCACAAAATAAAGCTACAACATCTGACTCTAACAGAAACTTATTATTATGTATTAAACACACCGTCGTTAATTCCAGAAACCACATGTTGACATTCCCGTCATGTTGCATTGTTGTCAGTCGTGATGGAATTGTTTAAATGACGTAGCAATGTACGAGTCACGTATCAACGTGATGTAAACATTGTTGACGTGTGACAAAGATGTCTGGTGTACACAGTTTACTTTGTGTTACAGCGACTCCATCACCAGCAGCAGGCCGCGACCTCTACTACGCCAGCAGGGACGGTGACCTGGAGAGAGTGAAGCGGATCCTGGCCGAGGGTGACGTGGACATCAACTATAGAAGAGGCAGCAGGACACCGGTGATGGCGGCAGCATGGAAGGGACACAGGGACGTGGTGGAGTTCCTGGTGGGTAGAGGGGCTGATGTGTCACTGGTGGACGAGTGGGGTAACAACATCCTTCACTGGGCCTGTAGAGGTGGACACCTGGAGACGGTGAAGCTGATACTGTCCATGAACGTGGTGGACATCAACAGTAGAGGACGGTACAGCAGGACACCGGTGATGGCGGCAGCATGGCGTGGATACAGGGACGTGGTGGAGTTCCTGGTGGGTAGAGGGGCTGATGTGTCACTGGTGGACAGGTTCGGTGACAACGTCCTTCACTGGGCCTGTTATAATGGAGACCTGGAGACGGTGAAGCTGATCGTGTCCATGAACGTGGTGGACATCAACAGTAGAGGATGGAACAGCATGACACCGGTGATGCGGGCAGCACTGTATGAACACAGTGACGTGGTGGAGTTCCTGGTGGGTAGAGGGGCTGATGTGTCACTGGTGGACAGGGGCGGTGACAACGTCCTTCACTACGCCTGTATTAGTGGGGACCTGGAGACGGTGAAGCTGATACTGTCCATGAACGTGGTGGACATCAACGCCAGGAACAACTACGGGAAGACAGCGGCCGACTACGCGAGAGACTGGGCGAGACTCAGGAGACATCAGCGAATGTTGGATCTCCTGGTGTCACGTGGTGCACACTGAGTCAGTGTCGGTGTGGACAGAGACGATGTCGTTATTGACGCGGTGTGGTGTGTGCCGTTCACGTAGTCGTGGGTCACGATTCAGGTGATTTCCCTTTTTTCTTTTTTAATATAAATAAAAGTTGTTGAATGAATTTTCAGACATTTTGTCATGTTTTGTGTTTGGAACCTCGCATGATCAGGTAGGAAAATTGTAAACTGAGTGTAAACATAAACGGTAAGTGATTGTGCGTTAATGTCGCCCGTCTTAACGTAATTCTGTGTTAATTTTAATGATTCTGTTCTTAGAATATCGCGAATCATAAAACAGACAACAAAAAACCGTTTGTTTACATGTCGCTGCACTCTGTGACCTCAGACTGAGCCGAGGTTCACCCAACTGACTTGGCGCCATTTGTACATTGACAGTGACGTCACACTGCTGGTGACGTCACAGACATACAGAGGTGCTCGGCAGTCTTCTCAGCCAGCAATAGCCTCGCACTGCCACACAACACAAGCAGTGTTACTCAAATATTGTTACTTAACAAAGGGAGACTGGAAATCTGTAGATGATTACTGCAGGATTTAACCAGTTCGGTGATACATGCACCCATTCTGCAGTGACTAAACTCACAATATACAAAATTAAACTGAAAACAATCACCACCCGAAACATCTCAGTTTTATTTATTCCTCGATGCCAGAAGGACAAATATATCTCTGCTTCTCAATCTAACGTACTGGTTTCAGGTGAAATACAATCATTGCTGAAATGACTGGCAGTAATTATGTACGTCGTAAATCTCGCCCTTTTGACATGTGACGAATTTGACATCCATCGTTTACTGTATGTATGCATGTAAATGTAAATATTCATTGGGTATTTATCCATTGAACTCAATTTTGAGAGAATGAGTGAGTTTCGTTCTGCACTCAGCAATATTTCAGCTATATGATGGCAGTCTGTAAATAATCGAGACTGGACCAGACAATCCAGTGATCAACAACATGACCATCGATCTGCGCAATTGGGAACCGATGACATGTGTCAACCAAGTCAGCGAACCTGACCACCCGACCCCGTTACTCGCCTCTTACGACAAGCTGAGTCGTCTTTTATGGCAAGCATGGGTTGCTGAAGGCCTATTCTAACCCGGGACCTTCACGGGTCGAACTTTGAAAAACTTTGTCTTGAAAACAGCCATTTAGTGATCAGTGTCATGCCAATGATTATGCTGAAATCACACCCATAAACACGTGATAAGCCTTTAACCCCCTGGATGCCACAGGGACATATATGTCCGTCCTCTACATACCTCACTTGGAAGTCCAATAAAATTCTAAATATACCACGCATATATAAATACTTCACAGTTTTGAATTCTGCGGAAAATTTCCAGTTTCTTGATACCATCCACTATCATCTCAAACCAAGCTAAAGTGCTTAAAATCGCCTTTCAAAATAGGCTTCTTCGTAAATGTCGCCATT
This sequence comes from Haliotis asinina, assembly GCF_037392515.1. Taxonomy (NCBI): domain Eukaryota; kingdom Metazoa; phylum Mollusca; class Gastropoda; order Lepetellida; family Haliotidae; genus Haliotis; species Haliotis asinina. Next base: position 15,674,755 of record NC_090292.1, on the reverse strand, counting down.
TTTCAAACTATACAAAATCGAGATTCACAGCGTTATTTGCAGTATGTATTGAAATGTGAAAATGGATAATTACTGGGAGTGGTGAATTTCAAAAATAGCATATTAATGATCACTGATATCAAGTTTTCATGTAACCAGGAATGATAATTCTGAAACGTCACCGATGTACCCAGAATCGGTTGGGATGTTTTCGAAAATACACTTACACGAACGCCGAAGTGCGCTTTCCGCCATATTGGATAGTGTTTACAAAACCACGTTTCGAGAAGGCCGGTATTGAGAAGCCCATTACATCATGTATACTTCATAGTTAGCTGCGACAAATGCATCATTGAATTCCCCATATATCTTAGAATCAAATTACAAATAGTCTTTGTCACCAATACCAACTGTCTAGACAAAACGAAACGAAATATATTTTGTATGAAAACGAACGCTGTGACACGTAAACAAAGAAAAAATCCAATTTTACACTGTGTAGCATATTCGAAAATTTCCCAACATCCAGCCCTCTAATCATTGCTTACAATGGCTCAATACGCTTAGTATATTCAGGGGAAGAGTATCGTGGCAAAAAATAGCAAATTGAAAATACATACAATGAAATAATTTGGTAATTCATAAGAAACTGTCAAACTTTTAGTGCAGCGTGACGCCATGACTGACGCAAAATCACGGAGAACGACAACGGTACTTATCGGCATTTCTGGCTTCTTCCGTCATTTACAATATAAACGATAAGAACATATCACAATACACAGATAGTCAGAATAATTCTGATTACTTACAGCTCACATTTATATACAAAAGATCCCTGAATCAAGCAAAAAGTCGTCGCAAAATCCTGTGTACCCTTGTCAGCGAAGCCGCCATTTTGAAAGAAATCGGTCATAGGTAGTGATGTCATACGTCAACATTGTTGCACATATTAGGCAATTTCTTTGAGGTGAAGGTCGATTGAACAAGCGTAAACACAATGCCCATACCATTCCGATTGCACTTTTAGTATTGTGATGTATATTTTGCGCATCGTTCAGATATTTTTTCATGAAACTGATTTCAGTATCTACATATATCCATGTTCAACACCATATCATGTGTGGATATAAGGTATCCGTTTTTATTCTTTGAAAGCTTTTGATGGTTTGAATAATATTTACATGGGAAATTGACTCAGTAAGTGTATTATACCACATTTTAAGCCTCTACACAAGTGTTGGAAGATCACACGTAGCCATTACTGAAGCATGTGCTTTAGTTCACGTGATGTGCAATATTCAATACGTTGGGACAAATATTGCAGCTACATATGAACAAGTTAATAAAAAGCGATTTAATTCCAACTTAGAAGTAAAACGGATAATATTAATGAAAATGATTTGTACAGTTTATCAAATGTAGGGGCACACATACTACTATTTAAAGGAATTGTCTTGTTCATTGTATTGGTTTGTGTCGTATTTATAGACAAAACTATTATGAATATTAATTGACCAGGTGCGACTTTGTCAAAACGCTTCATGATTCATTATCATTGTTTTTCGATAATAAAGTCAATTCAAATGCGATTAAAATATATCTGGTGGCAGAATGTCTAACTCAAACAATATTTATACGGAAATTGTTAAAAATATATACATCAGGTCAAGTCTTAATTTCGACAAGCATCACGTCCATTTTCTAATACTTCTTTACTGAAAAAGCGATCTCTTTGTACCTTTCATTGCATACTTATGAAGGGAATTGATTTCATAATCATGAGAAGAAAAGTCTTTTTCCTAAATGAATACTCAATGAATATTCAGGTGTTGTGAAATTTTCATTTAAGCTAAATTGATGCTAGGCAGGTGCGCGTGTTGCTCACAATAAGATATGTAGTAAAACCGTGTAATTGTTGATATATTCAGGACACTATTTCAGTGATAAAACCATTCATTTTACATTTTGGCTAAAAAGTGTTGAATTCTGATACAGAAGTCGATATCTTTTACACATTGAGTGGAAATTAGGTTAGATATATACTAATCAGCAACCAGAGTAGTCTTTTTCCGACGTCACAAAATGCACAAAACATGCTGTGACGTCAACTAAAATGTAGCATTATTTTCAATTATTTCATTACGTTTGAAAATGTGGCTGTTACTCCGTTACTAATGATGGAAAATTAATCAAAATACATATACACAAACACGAGAATATGGGAATCTAAGAACTAAAATATGTATCGGATAGGGACATCCAAATCGCTATTGCCTGATTTTTGATGTAGTACACTGGCATCTTTTCTTACAAATTGTGAAACTACCAAAAGGTATCCGCTCACATTGGGGAAATTTGTATTGGAATAGTTTGGTTCACTGTGAACAAAACATCACGAAAATATACTGTCCATATCCACAGCAAATTCTCTCCATGTGATCGGAGTTACATTGACCTAATGTAAACCATAGCTGAGTTATGCCCCCTTATCTTTATACGTCCATGACCTCTCTGTCGACGTTTGACGTCATAGTAGAAAATCGATTTTTGACATTTATTGCGGGTCATTTTTGATTTTGTGAGTATGACGTTATGCATTAGCACATACATCCATTTCATATACACTTATGTCGTTCAGATATCAAGCTGTATTTTCTTCGCTCACACTTTCCTTAAAGATGCCAAATTAAAAAAATCGTAGCAGAGTGCTTTTATTGGTGCACGATAAAAAACTGAGAAATTTACTGTTTTTGAACACACACAAAAGTTTTGGACAACTTTTAGCAGTGTCTATTTCTGAAACTCCTGAGGTAGCCGCAAATATATTTATACCAACGGATAGGAAATCAAATATTCTACATGTCTGTGCAATTTCATAGCCGTACGCAGATCCAGGACCACGCGAGCGCAAATCTCGCACAACGTTCACTTTTCAAACCTTATGAAAATGTGCGCCTGAAAAAAAACTCGGCATCCAGGGGGTTAAATCGTCTCGGTGGCAATCAAACAGAGACGTCGAAGTGTACTTTACGTTATACGTGTGCATTTGATAGTGTGAGTGAGTGAGTAAGTTTAGATTTACGCCGCTTTTAGCAATATTCCAGCAACACCCTGGCGGGGGACACCAGAAATGGGTTTCACACATTGTACCCACGTGGCGAATCAAAGCCGGATCGTAGCAGCCGTCTATCATCCATCAAATCGGTCTCTTTGAATCCACCTTGACCAGCAACAACCTTGACTTCACCTGTCCTGCGGTGTTTCGCTGACGCTGTCTTGTAATCAGTCGCAAAGACATGTCACCTCTCATTCTGCCATTTTGTGGGCCATTTTACTGAATAGTCAACTCACACAGCACTACTCTTGAAACAATGTATTGGTAAATATGTACATGCATCCATTTCACCTGCAAGCACGAGCAAAACATGCACGTGCTTAATATTTTCTGAACCGGTGAGACGAATATGTAGGCCACTGAAAATTGTTATTCATTTGAATGGTTTCATATACATCACGTTCAATCAGATGTTGCCTCAAATTTTACCACTATATATACAACAATGTTGACTTACAACATCGCTACCCATGACAGACGTATATAAAATGACAAACACTCTGCCACCGGCACCCAGGATTTATTGAGGAATCATGCTTTGATTCAGGGGTAGTTTGTACATAAAGACGTAACGTAAAGTAATCAGAGACTGTGTGTTTATTGCAGCATAGAGAAATTAGAAAGGCCGGTGATTCCGCTGTCATTGCATCGTGACGGTGGACAGAAACATTGTCAATTTCGTAAGTCGGTGAATGTCTGACAATTTGAGAAAATGTTACACAGTGTGAAAACGTAAAAACGTGATTTTTCTGTGTTTGCATATCAAAACAAGCGCAGCCTTACCAGCACATTGTTCGTTTTCACATCAAGTATATTTCCTTTGGTAGCATCTCTACACTTGGTATTGCTGACAAGGACCATTTGGTATTGCATTCTAAAACACATGAATGACTTTATGGCGGTTTCATGACAGGCCTTTGTAAACACTATCCAATCTGTCGAAAGTTCACATCGGCGTTTGTACTTCTCTATTGTCCGCCGTCGTCGATATCTGCAGGTACCTTGCAGACTTGAAACAGGTGACAGTTGTGGCTCTTATACAGTACGTGAACCCGTGAAGATCCGGTTTAGAATCTGTCTTCAGCAACCCATGCTTGTGTAAAAGGCGACTAACGGGATCGAGTGATCATGTCCGCCGACTTGCTTGACACATGTCATCGTGTCCCAGTAACGTAAATCAGTTCTGATGTTATTGATCACTGGATTGTCTGTTCCAGGCCACAGACCGCTGCCATAGCTGGAATATAGACGAGTGTGGCTTTAATAACCAAACAAGCAAATCTGACTCAGTGATTAGTGTATTTTGTTCTGAGTTCGATGCTACGGATATTACTTTTTGGAAATCACGTCATGAAGTAGTAATTTCAGAGTATCAAAATGAACTGGAACTGCTGTACGAAGTTTGCATATCCAAATTATTCTAAATCACTGCTATCTGACTGAAGAAAATTAAATAGTTTTATATACATTTGTATCGTATTTACATAGCGGCAGTAATAACATCTTGGAAAATAGTCGTGGCAGAAATTCCACTTTTATGTGAAACTGAAGTCAATCTATCATGTTTGACAAACATAGAATAACAAAACGGTTCTGTTGTCTTTGATATCGTATCGACAATAGTAAGATTGGGCTTGTTAAACCTGAAAAGCAACTTTTACCTACAAAACTGATTTGTCAGGGGGTTCTTGGAAAATCTGATGGCATGCATTTTTCACACATCACGAATTTACGAAGTGAAGTTAAAATAGCTTCCAGGGTCCCACTCCTCAAAGCGATCGTTGCTCCACCACTGACCGTCAGTCATAAGTTGAAATATGGAAGTCTTAGCGACTAGCAGGATCGGGTGATCAGGCCTGCTGGCTTGGTTGAGAGATGGTATCCCAGTTACGTAGATCGATGCTCATGCTGTTGAACACAGAATTGTCTGTGCCAGGCTCGTTTATTTACGTATATAACTCGGGCATACAACTAAAGTGTGGCTGAATTTGGCGTTAAACACAAAACAAACAAGAATTTCATTTCCTCATATTTTAAAAATACAACGACATAAATTGATTATCTGTTGTGACAGACTTGCGTGTATTTGTTGGTATCACCCTTTAAATATAGATCGCCTCCACGGTTTAGTGGTTAGAGCGCCGGTCGGAGAGCGGAAGGTCGATGGTACGATCCACGCCCACGTCCTACCAAAACACGTTTAATGTATGGTACTTGTTGGTCCCTGCCTGGCGTTCGGCATTGATGGGTACAACAAGGACTGGTCAGCTCGGAGTCAGTATAACGTGTCTGAGTGGTGTATTCACTGTGGCATGGTATCTCAGTTGGCTTGCACTTAAGTCTGGGCGAGTACAAGCAGCCACATATGCACTCATGCAGCTAGCTACTTGCCAGCTAGCCCGTGGCAATTAGAAATCCAGTCGGACCAGTACAGCTTCACAGTCTTTGTCTCAAATGGCTGGTGAATTTTCATGGGGTCATTTTTACTACATCACTCTCTCCGACTTGATAAGGTGTTACACACTGTTACATCACTTTCTAGGATTATAGTCTATCATATATGTTCATCACACTAGTAGCTTAATGATGAAGCCCGTGTCATGCCGGCAATATCTTATTCACATCTCTTTTTGTAATGTTTAGTTTAATTTAGTTTCTGTATTCAAATTTTCGGCTAGTGAATAATTTGGGGCTAGTAACGGGTAGGCATGGCTAGACCGAGTGGCTAGCACATTTAGAAACTGTTTCCCTCACTGTCATATGAGCGAAATGTTCTTACATATAAAGTTAAGTCAAATCCCTTTTCACCTCATCTCAGCTGTCTTCAGATGTTTTCGTCTATAGAGCAATATTCATTCCACAACAAGCATAGTTCCTGTACAATTTGATCAGGTTTGTCACCACTATTCTCGTCTCTTGATTCTTCAGAACTTAGACATACCATCATAGCCTTCAAGCGAACTACACAGGCGTTGACGCCAATACCAGGGCCTAGATCTTCGAAGCTCTCCTAGCGCTGGGATAGTCGTAATTTAAAGTTCATGTGTGGCTCTCACGACTTTGTCTTAGTGCTGGGATAGTCGTAATTTAAAGGTCGTGTGTGGCTCTTACGATTATATATCTTAGCGATGGGATAGTCGTAATTTAAAGTTCATGTGTGACTCTCACGACTATATATCTTAGGGCTGGGATAGTCGTAATTTAAAGTTCATGTGTGGCTCTTACGACTATATATCTTAGTGCTGGGATAGTCGTAATTTAAAGTTCATGTGTGGCTCTTACGACTATATATCTTAGTGCTGGGATAGTCGTAATTTAAAGTTCATGTGTGGCTCTCACGACTATATATCTTAGTGCTGGGATAGTCGTAATTTAAAGTTCATGTGTGGCTCTTACGACTTTATATCTTAGCGATGGGATAGTCATAATTTAAAGTTCATGTGTGACTCTCACGACTATATATCTTAGTGCTGGGATAGTCGTAATTTAAAGGTCATGTGTGGCTCTTACGACTATATATCTTAGTCCTGGGATAGTCGTAATTTAAAGTTCATGTGTGGCTCTCACAACTATATATCTTAGTGCTGGGGACTTTATATCTTAGCGCTAAGAGGGCTTCGAAAATCTAGGCTGTGGACTTTGGACCTTGTGTTCACAAGGACTACACAATCACTGCCCGGCACTACTGGTATAGGGTATATCGCAATACACTTTTTCAAAAGATACATGTTGAACTATTTTTTTCTGAGAACCAGTCTATTGGGTAAAGAGCACACATGGAGATTTTCTGATTATCTTTATTTTTTTAATTGAAATTGTTTGAATTGTGAGGTATTGCCAGCGTAGTGTTTATTGGTCGATAATTTATCCTGAAACATTTACAGAAATAACGATACATTAATAATAAATATAACAAAAATCATCAATGTGGAATAGTTCGAACTAGTAGTTGTAAACAGACTAAAAATTGGGTTCTCGAAAAGCTCACGGTAATGGTGTTTTCGCTTCAGAATATCTGATACACTTTGTTTGCTTATCTTGTGTTTCTCAGCGAGATCTTTCTGTTTTGACCTCGATGACTCATCAATAAGTTAGATAATGGATAAAGGCGGTGGGCCTAGATATATAGGACAGTTAAGCTGCCTACGTTAAATAAGGGGAGGATATTCATATATTAACGGTGCTGGGATTGGGAAGGTAGTGTGTGGTGTGCGGATAACTGGGTGCGGTTGAGTGTCAGAGAATTAGGGGTTTTTTTAACGGTTGTATTGAGTATGGGTGATTGACGCTAGCTGCCTGCGAGGTACAAGATGGCGGTTGTGGAGCGGCGTGGGCTCATTTCTGGACTAGTTATATCTTGTGTAGGATGTTTTAATTTTGTAGGAATACGGATATTGCTTAAAAAATGTATGTGTGTGTGGTGGGTGGGGGTTGGGGGCGGGAGCGGGGGTATTGGGTTGTGGGATTAAGTAGAATGTCGTTATTGTATTTGGGTGAGATGCTGTTACGTAGCTGCAATATGTTTGTTTGTTGAGCTGTACATTGAGCGAGTATGTGGTTAATGTCATCTTGTGTATTGCAGTGTGGGCATAGGTCGTCTGTGTGTCTGTTTTGTATGCATAGGGTGTGCTTTAAGTTTGTGATGCCTGTAATGAGTCTGTTAATGGCCGAGTCAATGTGTTTAATGCTGGAGTATGTGGGGATTTTAGTGATTGTGATTTTATTATAGATTGACTCATGTGGACTTATTGGTGTTGATGTGATGTTGAAAGTTTACATGTTGAATGTTGGATTTAATGAGTTGTTTGATTTCTGTTTCGGGTGTGTGGAAGTTAGTGTTGGGTGATGTATGTGTTGTTGCAAGCTTTGGCTGCTGTGTCTGCTTTATCGTTACCAGGTATGTTTGTGAGGCTGGGGATCCACAGGAATGTAATGTTTTTATTTAGACTTTGAGTGACTGTTTGAATGACTGTTGTGGATGAGATCTGGACGTGATTTGGAGTGCATGTTGTGTATTTGTTTGATGGAACTGAGTGAGTCGGAGAGGATGGGGAAGTTAGATTGGGGAAGGGAGGGAATTAGGTGGAGTCCAGTGAGGATTGCTGTTAGTTCTGCAGCGTTTATGTAGGTGTGGTTGGTGTAATGGAGGTTGGTTGTAATAATGGGTGTTTGTTGTACATGTATGCCTATACCTGTGAGTTGGTTTGGATTAATGGAGGTGTCGATGTATATTTGGGTGTGGGTGGGTAGTTTGAGTTGTAGTTGAGTGAGATGTTTGCTATAGGTGGTTTAGTAGTGTTTTTTTCAGGGATTGGGAAAGGCAGGGGCCATGGGCCATTTTGCACATTAGAATGAAGAATGGCCCATTAAAATTAGGAAGTTTACTATTGATACAAGGGCAGTGGCCCACTCAAAATTCAGGAAATGGCTAATAATCCTGAAAATGGTGCATTGTCAAAATTCTCTTTCCCAATCCCTGGTTTTGGGGTAAGTGTTGGAGGGTGGAGTGGAGGGTGGTGTCAGTGGTTGGTGATTTGCCGTGAATGTAGCTTGTAATGGGAGGGGTGTGATGTATATTGTTTAGTTGTTGTGAGTGTAGCAGACTGTGGAGGTGGGCGAGGTAGAGGGCTTAATGTGGGTTACATTTGATTTTTTTTATTGTAGATTTCTTTATTTTGTCATATTTTTATGTGATGTGTTTGAATAGTGAATTGTGTTGGGCCTCAGTCCAGTAAGTGAGTCAAGTTTGATTTACTCTTTGTGTGACTGAAGTGGTGCCTGCTAGTAGAAGGAGTGTTAAGGAAGGTGTCATTCCTCGCACCAAGGGATACTCTGAGGGCTTGAAACTGGATGGAATTAAGTTGCGAGTGGAGGACCAGAGGGGCGTAGTCCAGCCTCGACAGTATAAAATTTTTTGTATCTGTTGATTAATGTGTGTTTGTCGGCACCCCAGTTTATGCCGCTGAGGGCATTAAATTGAGATCTTGTGGACAGGAGTTCACCAGATTTTGAATGTGGGGTGTCCATGTTAGGTGCTGGTCAAAAGGTACGCCTAGGAATTTGGTTTCTTTTTTGCATTCAATTTAAGTTTGCATGTAGGGAGTTTTGAAGAGAATGCCCATGGGTTTTTTGTGACATTTATGAGGAACCCCCACTTACGGGGTTAAATTTTGAATGTAATAAAGCATTTTTTTTTATTTATTTATTTATTTTATTTATTTTTTTTGGGGGGGTGGGGTGGGGGGGGGGGGGGGGAGGGCATTTGATGGTAACGTATTTGACTGAGGAGGAGGACGTCCAGAAAGAAATGTCACCTGCGAATTTTGCTCTTGAGATTTCTGGCCATGAGTCTGGGAAGATGTGTGATTTATGATGAGTTTGATGGGGCAGTGTTCGCTGCCCCAGGTATCATTGTGGACCTCCCATGTACAAGCATGTGTAAGTTTGGGTGCAGTGATTTTTGAGACGATAGCTGTGGGTGACTGTAGGTTTGAGAGGGGGTATCGTGTAGGTTGGGTATCGTTGAGTGTGTTTAGGTATTGGTTGTTCAGGCAGTCGGTAAGGCGGGTTCCATTTATATCTGTGTAGTCTCTAGTGCCCCACAGTGTTAAAGTCTCCGAGGATAATGATGTGGGTGGGTGGGTGGGTGGGGGTGGGGGGGATGTCCTAATCTTGGGTAGTAATTTTGAGGTGTAGCCTTCTGTATACATTTCTGATAGTAAAATGTATTTCTTCTGCCGGCATTGAGCTGGAATGTATATCTCCTTCCCGTCTTCTTTCTTCTCCTCCCTGGCAGTTGGTTAGGTCACAGGCTGACCTAACATTAACATCATTCAAAAAAATGAAACAATGAATTACAATATAAACAAGAATATAATCAATTAAAACCTAAATATAGCATTTTTATATACTTGTTTACAGATGGGTACAAGGACGGTGGCGCAGTGGCTTGTGCCGCTGTCTTTGGATCCAGAACAATATCTTCTAGATGACCGGATAACAGCTCCATTTTCACAGCTGAAGCAAACGAAGTGAACACAAGTAAGGGAGATGTTTATACAATGGACTGTTATTTGAACACAAGTAAAGGAGATGTTTATACAATGCACTGTTATTTGAACACAAGGAGATGTTTATACAATGGACTGTTATTTGAACACAAGTAAAGGAGATGTTTATACAATGGACTGTTTTTTCAGTCGGTTACCTCCGGATTTCACAGCATTAATGTCAGAGCGAGTTGATTGTCGGGACTGCTGGTTTAGTCCGTAATCCGTAATGGAGAGAGTCCGCAATATAAAGCAAGCATTAATGATAAATTTAGAACAATTTTGCCGTGACTCAGAGAGGTGTCCAGATTTTGGAGAAAACCGCATTGCACAGAGTCCGGATGTCACGGATTCTACTGTAACAGTTTTAACTTAATTATTCATACAGTTTACAGAAAATACGCCCTCGTAACACACTGACTATAGAATAATAGCTACAATTCGATGATATCTCTGAGAATGGTTTACAAGAGAAAAAGGTTGTGTACAGTAACACACTGACTATAGAATAATAGCTACAATTCGATGATATCTCTGAGAATGATTTACAAGATAAAAAGGTTGTGTACAGTGACACACTGTTTAACAAATGATGGGCATGATGGCTTCTGTTCGAATGAAACAATATCGTCTGAGAAACATTGACGTCATGTTCGAACTGTGCCGACAGAGAGTTTCGTGGGTCATTTATCAGAAACCCCACACAGAAACATTATGACGGAAACTATATACCTAAGTCATAATCTTTCTGTAGGGGCTTGTTATAATCCATTTTGCATTTTGCCAGTTTAGAAACGACGAGAGAAAGACTGCAAAGCTACAACAGTCTGACGGCAGTTAGCACTGACTGCTCAGTGAGTATTGGTCCGGTTAGCAATTCTTCCCCTGAAAAGAAAATGAAAAAAAAAAAGAAAAAGAAAAAAAGACTCATACTCATCCATACACATTCACACCAACGAGAAGCTTCTGACATGTTAGATACTGCAGAAAAAATGCAGCTTTTTCAGGGTCAAGTTGAAACTATGCATGTACTACGTGTAAGCTTCTGACATGTTAGATACTGCAGAAAAAATGCAGCTTTTTCAGGGTCAAGTTGAAACTATGCATGTACTTTGTGTGTACCTGTGCATACGTACGTAGTATCAGTACGCGCACACGTTGATCCTAAACTGTGCTTTTGCCATCAAGTAGTTCCTCCCAGTTGTATTTTATGTGCAAGTGCGTGCACGGGTGATATGAATGCTAGTGGATGCCACTTAGTATTCCCCCCTTAGACCAAATCGTACTTTGTACCTGAATGAACGAATGTGAATATTAGTTTGTGCTATTGCCATTAAGTATTTCCTCCTGTAAAACAAAGTTGTACTTTGTGATTGTTGCTTTGTGCAGGTATGTGTACGCGTGGTACGAATGTATGTGGATGCTAACTTGTGTTAATACCACTTAGTATCCCCACCCCCCTTCCCTCCCCCAAGGACAAATTGTACTTCGTGCCTGTATGGATGAATGTTCACTCTAATATGTGTCGTATAGTATGTCCTTCTACAAGTTGCACCTTGTGATTGTCACCCAGTGCATGTGCGTGTACGTGTGTTATGAATGCGTGTGGATGTTAATTTGTTCTAATAACATTAATTCTTCCTCCCACAGAACACGGTGTATTTTACGATTTGTTTTCCCCCTTTATTGAGTGGTTGTAGGTCATGACGCTGACCTACGCTGCCCCTGTTTGTCTTTTGCTTTTCTCGTTGTTTGTGTTTTGTATAAAATCATTCCTCATTGTACCAAATGAACATACAACATGTACTTATCAGTCTACAAGAAACTCCAGGTTGTGTATCAGCTACACAAGTCCAGTTTGTGTTTGTCTACCTCCAACCTATTACCTATTGGAACCCACTGTCTCCCTACTCTTGTGTAATCTGATTCTTGATTGATTGATACTGAACAATGCAGACAGGCAGTGGGTTCCTTTGCTTTGAGATTACACTCCTGATCACTGGTTGATCGTATGAAATACGTATACAGATGTAAGATCCTTTGCCTCTATTATCATCACGTTTCTATATTAATTGCTCTTATCCGTCTGTGTTGTGGAGATGTTCATCCTAACCCAGGACCGCGTCATTTCCGTGATCTCAAAATTATACATTTAAACGTACGAACCTTGAAAGACAAAATTGATTGAATTGACGCTGAATTTCGCTTATATGATATTATATGCTTGACAGAAACCTGGTTACATGCCGATATCTGTAATACTGATGTAGAAATGCCAGGTTATCACCTTGCAATGCGGAAAGACAGACCGAGTCGTGGTGGTGGTGTCGCCATCTATGTCAAATGTAATCTATACGTTAAACATATGACGAGCTTAAGGCGGTGTGGGTGATGATTAAATGTAAAACCTGTCCTGATCTTGTCGGTTGAATCTATCGCGCAGACAACAGTGCGGCATATTGGAAGCTCATCGAAGATACTATTGGTAAAGCCGTTGGTCAAAATATGTACACTATCGTTGCCGGCGATTTGAACATTGACTTTCTTCGGGAAAATGAAACCAAAATCGAAAATCTCGAAGTAACTGAAGGGCTAGTAAAATCAATGACAGTAGGTCTGACTAAATAGATAATTCAACCCCGGCATCCTTGTCGGCCTGGTGGCTTCGAAGTAGAGCGTCTGCTTTCTCACCTGAAAGATGCGGAAACTGCTAGGAAAACGTGTATCCATTAAAGATCGTTTTTGACCATATTTGTCAATTGCTTTCAAATATTCACATATCACCTGCATTTAAATGATGTTGATAATACGTTAGGAAAATGTAAATCCAGGAAATTTACAGACCTGTGCATTCTAGGCCTTGCTTTCAAAGTGTGCAATCTGGGAGCAAACAAAAGCCACAAATGCGGTTATACCTGGAAAAGAAGCCATGTCTAACACATAGTGAGAAACACCCTTTAGGTTTATAATGACTGAAAGTTCCTGACCAAGCTAGACGGTTTAGATGTTTTGTCAGTCACAGACATAGGTCAACTAACGTAAAGCATTTTCAGTTGTCGGTCAAGATAATCACATTCATAAACTACTCATATATGACAAGGAGACGGACTGGATGAGGACCACTGCTAAACCGTTAACCCGGCATATGTACATGTGTCACCTTGAACTTACAGGAATACTTGGTATAACAAAATGAATTCGAGAATACATTTTAGGAAGGCAGTGTTCAGGATTCACTATGAGACCTTCACTGTACATCAGCTTACAGATCATCATGACTACAGATTCATGGAGGGTGATCTATCATTACATGATACTGAAATCGTTTAATAAGAAAAGAAAACGTTTACTATTACTTAAAAGTCTCAACGAAATATTTTAAATATTGTTTCAGACTAGTTGTTTTGATAACCTTCCCTTTCAATTCAGGCACTGCAGATGTTTTTGGAGACGTCTGATATTAATTTCAGGAAGTGTTTTAATATAGGATTATTACGATCAATATGATCTATGCATGGTCCTAGCCCATGGTATAGATCATGCAACACAATTTTACTAAATTAGCTGTTACAAGGTTTCAAGTGAGTGAGTCAGTTTCGTTTTACGCCGCACTCAGCAATATTCCAGCTATATGGCGGTGGTCTGTAAATAATCGAGTCTGGACCGGACAATCCAGTGATCGACAGTATGAGCATCGATCTTCGCAACTGGGACGTGACATGCGCTGACCACCTGATCCTGTTAGTCGGGTCTTACGACAAGCCAATTCTTCCTTTATATGTTATACAAATCACGTCAGTTTAACGTTTGCAAGATTTAAGTTCACATTAAGTCTACATTTTCAGGAAATTAAAGCCTATTTTGAGTTTTGTATTGTATCAAAAGTGAGGAACAACACACAGAGACAGAGAGACAGACAGACAGAGAGAGAGAGAGAGAGTATCCAGTGGCCACAATACAATGTACATGTATATAATGTGCAACAGTGTGTGACGTCACTGGTAGCAAACTGGCCATTCAGCCTTCCAAGCCAGTGCGCTACGAGGTTTATTCACCTCTTCCATTAATACATGTTTACAATCTAACAATCACTGTACAACAACTTGTTCCAACGTTACACTCACACAGATATGACTTGTCAGCCAGTACCAGTCGAAATAACATAATAATATGAAAAGTATATATTTCACATTCAAGAATATGTCCATGTTTTCAGAATGATAATACTAAGGGTCTTTGTGGTTGGATTATCCGTTGCCTATCAACATAGCATGGTTTGGTAAAGTTCAGTCATTGCATCAACCACTGTTTAACGTATCTCAGTCACTATCAACCACTGGTTTATACAAGCTCACTCACATTATCAACCACTGGTTTGTAAAAGCTCATTCGTTCTATCAACTGATTTGTGGAAGGTCTGTCTCACTATCAGCCACTAGATTATACAAGCTCAGTCACACTATCAAACACTGGTCTGTAGAAGCTCATTCTATTAACGACTGATTGTGGAAGGCCTGTCACACTATCAGCCACTAGATTATACAAGTTCAATCACACTATCAAACACTGCTTTGTCGAGCTCACTCATACAATCAACCACTGGTTTGTAGTGGCTCATTCTATTAACGACTGATTTGTGGTTCAGTATTTTCATTAACCACGCGAATTTCGAACACAGCGGGAAATGGCTTGTTGTGTTTCCGCTCATTTCCGAGTCTGCATGCCGACAATTAAGGATGCTTTGAACACATTTTATCAACGCTTCTCTCAACAAAAACGAAGCAGCTCTACCATGTGGACAGTTTCCACACAAACTGTATTAGCATTGACATGGGATGCTGTGATCATTAAATAGTTAAGCTGAAACCGCATTTACATGTTTTGGAAAGTCGTTATGGTTTACTGAAAGTATAGTACTAATTGCTATTGTATCTTCTGAGGGAAAAGGCAGACATGGGTTCTACTTAAGTATGCACTCTTCAAGGATAGAATAGAAAATCTGGATAAAAATGACTGTTAATTCACATTTAAAAGAGGTTTCAGTGAACAATTCTTTACATGGTGAATGCATCTATCTCTTCTACCAGAAGTCACTGAACTGTGTCTGCATTCTGGTGTTCGATGATATTAGACTCTCAGCCTATCATCTAATAGCATCGCTTAGACATAAATCTAAGGCAAACCTCTTATTAAAGGAACTATTCACTGACTCACACTATCAACCACTGGTTTGTCAAATGCAGATTTAATTACCGATGTTAGTGCAGTTTGAGGGAGATACAAGGCCACATACTGCCAAAAACACATCAAGGAAAACACATAAACATTACTAAATATAGAATCTGTAATGAGTGAACAAGTCACTAACTCACCCTATCAGCCACTGACTTGGTGAACTAGATTGCATTACCTAAATTATTACACTTTGATAAAAGTACAAGTCCACTTACTGACACGGCGTTTCATGAATGAACATCAACCTAAATGAAGATAAAACCCTTAATAACTGACATATCTTTCACACTATCAACCACAGGTTTGTTAAAGCAAGATTTTATTGCAGAAGATGATGATATTGTTACTCCTTGATGTTGATAAAAGGCCACTTACTGAATGTGATGTTGTTACTATTATATGTATATACAAGGTCCAGACACAGAGGTGACAGCCAATTTACCGGCTGTTTATGCATTTGTTCCAGTGGTTCAACCAGTGGTACAAAAACTACTTGATCATAATTACTTAGCTGTAACCTGACAGGAGGTGTGCTTCGGGAATATTTTGCACTGTCATCTCGTTTATCCGCACTCTTCATCTGTGTCAATGAATATCTTATAGCTCCTTACATTGATACGTGGATTCAGGTTTGAATAATGCAGTGCACAGAGTTTGACAACATATGCCATGTTTATATACAGTTATTTCTGAAGAAGTAACAGTGAAATCTGACGGACAGCGGACGGTCTTCATGGACGACAGCTTAACCCATTACCCCACACATTACACTCATCGCTGTCTAATGTATGATTCACACACCAATGAAATGCTTTGCGCATATTGTCCTGAACAACCTGCACATACTGGTCAGACAGACTTTATAAATGATTCTTCAAATAAATCTATCTATCTATCTATCTATCTATCTATCTATCTATCTATCTATCTATCTATCTATCCATCTATCTATCTATCTATCTATCTGTTGTCACTGTTATGCTTGCACATGAATATGGAACTAAATGCTTGATGCGTTTACACTGATATGTGGATATAATCTTTTTAAATACTGCATGTGTGTAAAGCGAACTATTGTAATTGAAAATAAACTAATATCCTATTTACATATTACACTAAATAAAAACGGCTGCAAGTATTCATTTATGTTGAAATGATACCTTACTTCATAATTCACAGACTTAGGTATTGCGGCAATTATATACCATCTTCCCGCGATTAGAGGACTACGCCATTAATAGAAAAACCTAAAAAAGGCCAGGGCATCACAGATGACACATAAACCTTACTAAAGTCAAATTCTTACTCACTCGCTTACTCTATCAACCACTGGTTTGTCGAAGCTAGATTTAATGACGAATACAAGTGCAGTTTTGGGGAGATTAGAGGCTACTTATTAACTTCGGGATATCACAGATAAAACATAAAGCGGACCAAATATAGATGAGCATGTCAAGAAGTGAACAAGTCACTTACTCGCTGACACTATCAACCACTGGTTTGTCGAAGCTAGATTGTATTACCCATAGCATTATGCTGTGATATAGGTTCTAGGTCACTAACTGACACAGGTTGCTATGGAGAAATACAAACCGTGCAGAAGATAGAACCCTTAATGAGTGGACACTCATTAACCGCTGGTTTGTCAAAAGCTAGATTTAATTGCAAGGGATCGTGAAATGGTTACTCCTTGGTGTAGATAAAAGGTTACTCACTGGCCACAGGGCATCGCTTGAATTGGGGCGGTAGGGTAGCCAAATGGTTAAAGCGTTTGCTCGTGGTGCACAAGACCCGGGTTCGATTCCCCACATGGGTACAATGTGTGAAGTCCATCTCTGGTGTCCCCTGCCGTGATATTGCTGGACTATTGCTAAAAGCTGTGTAAAACCATACTCACTCACCTGCATCGCATAAAAGATATAAGTAATACTGTAGACAGACCTCATGTTCAACAAATAAATCACTCACTCTATCACTCACACTGCCAAACACAGCTTTGGTATTCGAAAGGAAAAAGATCTTGAATAGGTGGCAGAAAGCGAGTTTTCACCTAAGTTCTCAAAGACGACAGAGAAGCACAAAGAAAGGGGCGTAACTCCGCTTAGCTTAACACAGAGCCGTTTGTGTTGAGTAGTGACGCGTTTTGTTATTTTGAAAAATGAAAAACAATGGGCAATACATAAATGACCCTGTCTGAGATTTACATTGTGGAATCAAGAATTACTCCCAGATTTCCCGCACATGCACATGCCGTGATGCATGAATACATCTGTATGGTATCTATCTGTCTACACAGCCATGTCTCACATTTTGTTTTTAACACGTTTGCAATGAGTTGTCGCGTTCTCGTACACTGTTGTTTATAGTGCATTGTTTAATATGAATATGGAAGGCTTTTATGCGTTCATTAATGTTTGTGCTACTCGGAGAAGTAGTGTAACTGAGAAGAATTAAACACTGGTATACATTTACAATCAGTTCTCGTACACTGTTGTTTGTAGTTTGTTTTACATGACTATGGAAGGTTTTTATACGTTCTTTACTTGTCGGAACAATGCAACTGAAAAGAAATTAAACTCCGGCATTATTGTTTACAGTTTTTAAATACCAATTTATGGCAAAATAATGCCTACCTTCATAACTTCATAACTCACAGACTTTGGTAACGCGACCCTTATACCATATATCCACGATATGGGGACTTGACCATTAGCAGAACATAACGAGAAATATTTACACAGAGAAACAATAACAAAATGATTTTAATCTTCTTCAAGGGGGACATAATTTAGCCACGTATAGCCTTGTATTTGTTTCGCCTAAACGAGAGATTAGACTTGCACAAGTCTCTAGTACAGTTGTAATTAGCTTTCATGCTGTCACTATTAAAATCTGGAATCCCTAATCAACAACTCATTCGCCGACCCACAATGTCAATCACAGGTTTGCCGAAGCAAGATTTTATTACAGAGGATGATGATATTGTCACTCCTTGATGCTGATAGAGGGACACGTATTGAATGAATGTGATGTTATAACTATTTTATGCATACAAGGTACAGATGCAGTAGCGAGAGCCAAGAGCGTCAACCTGTCAATTCCTATACAAAATGTATGTCTTGATCTTCCAAACGGTTACAGGCTGCTGTTCCAATGATTCAAGCGGTGGTACAAAAACTACTTGATTACAGTTAAATCTATCGCATAACTGTAACCTGCTTCGTGAAAATTTTGCACTTTGACAGTCTTCTCCATACCGAGTTTCTCTCGCTGCTGTGAAACTCGTTAATCCGCACTTTCCATCTGTGTCAATGAATATGTTATAGCTCCTTACATTACTATATGAATTCAGGTTGATAAAATGCAGTGCACAGAGTTTGACAAGGTCTGCCATGGTTTTTGATAGTTATTTCTGAGGAAGTAACAGTGATTACGAACGGACTGAGGAAAGAAGAAATGGTCTTCATGGGCGACAACTTCAACCAATCCTCCACACATTACACTTATCGATGTCTGATGTATGACTCACTGACCATATTGCTCTGAACAATCTGCACATGCTGGTCAGACAGACTTTATGGATGGTTGTTCAAGTCCATGTATCTGTCTGTCTGTCGGTCGACTGTCATTGCTATTTGTAGTACATTGTTATGCCTACTCATGAATATGGAATAATGCTTGATGCGTTTACACTGATATGAGGATATTTCTTTAAAGAGTGTATGTGTGTATCAGGAACTACGGTAATTGAAAAGCAACTAATTACCTAAATACATATTACAGCAAATAAATACGGTGACAAGTAATCATGTTTGCCAAATTTCAGTGCCTAACTTCATAACTCAAAGACTTTGGTATTGCGGCAATTACGCCATCTTTCCACGATTTGAGGACTACGCCATTAGTAGCACAGCATGAGAAATATTTCTGCATTTAATGAAGAACATATTAGTTTGTTTTTTTTTAATTTTCAGCAGGGACTCTTCTTAAAAAGTGTCTCTCCCTCCCTCCCTCACTCACTCACCCACTCACTCTATCAACGACTGCTTTGTCTAAGCTAGGTTTAATTACCGATATTATTGCACTTTGCGGGAGATGGAGGGCGTTTCAGTGAGAGCAGAGTGTGACAGATAGAATATAAACCTTACTCAAGTGAGAATTCTTAAAAAGTGTCTCTCCCTCACTCACTCACTCACACTATCAACCGCTGGTTTGTCGAAGCAAGATTTAATTACCGATATTATTGTACTTTGCGGGAGATGGAGGGCGTTTCAGTGAGAGCAGAGTGTGACAGATAGAATATAAACCTTACTCAAGGGAGAATTCTTAAAAAGTGTCTCTCCCTCACTCACTCACTCACTCACTCACTCACTCACACTATCAACGACTGCTTTGTCTAAGCTAGGTTTAATTACAGCTACTGGTGCAGTCTGAGGGGCATACAAGATCACTTATTGACAACAGGTGTCATAGATAAATTATAAACCTCACCAAATATAGAGCCTGTAGTAAGTGATCAAATGACTTACTGGCTTGCACTATCAGCCACTGGTTTGTCGATAGATACTTGGTCACTAATGGCGATAGAGAAGCACAAAGTAAGGGGCGTAACTCCGTTTGGCTTAACACAGAGCCATATGTGTGGGGCGGTAACACATTATGTTATTCTGACAAATGAAAAAAAGTCGCAAATTAAATGATTAACCCTGTCTGACACGTACATTCAGTGGTTGCATTTCACTGTATTCACTTGAATGTGTAATTGTGCTTGCATTGGGAAATCTAGAAAGTTCTAATCTTCTAGCTTTAGTGCCAAGAATAAGGAAATAGCCGATATTACCACTTTTAAACAAATCGAAATGTATGTATTTAATTTAAAGTAATAATAACAACACATTTGTAAAGCGAAAAATGTCCACCTTACAGATGCTCAGCAGCGCTATTACGGTGATAAAACTGGAATTTATTTGCATAAAACAGAGAATGATTAGTTACTGGCACACAGAGAAAAATAGGTAAGTCTTAGGCTGTGATTTAAAGGCGTCTTCAGTGGGTGTATTTCTGAGGTTTGGGTGAGGCGAATTTCAGAGTTGTGTGTTGTCGAAAGAGAAGGCGCGTTCGAAAGT
Organism: Haliotis asinina; assembly: GCF_037392515.1. NCBI lineage: Eukaryota > Metazoa > Mollusca > Gastropoda > Lepetellida > Haliotidae > Haliotis > Haliotis asinina. Next base: position 15,654,251 of record NC_090292.1, on the reverse strand, counting down.
CGGTTAGTGATTTGGGTTGAGGCAAGAGAGAATCAGTGGAGGATCTGAGATTCAGCAGCGGTGTGTGTGTGTGTGAGGTGAGATAAGTTCTTTGAGATAGGATGGAAAGTTTTTTATTGTAGAGACAGTGGTGAGTGTGGTCGAGGAGTTTGAAGGTGATTCTGGAGTTTGAAGGTGGGGTTTGAAGCCAGTGAAATGACTGAAGCACAGGAGAGATACGGTCATTGCGGGAACAATCGGAGATACACCGGGTCGATGAGTAATGACTTCTTTGAAGTTTCTGAATAGTCAAGTTTTGAAGTTCCTAAGCAATGCCTCAACGTTTTGCACGTATGAATGTCAAGATCGTGGCATACTCTGCTGCTTTGAAAATGCTGTAGTAGCAAGCTTTGGTGACAGAAACAATATGGGCGTCCATGGACATGTGGAATCAAGAATTACTGCCAGATTTCGGCGGGGAGTGGGGGGGGAGGGGGGGGGGCATAATTTACCTGCTAGATTTACAATCAATAATCCATAGATGTAGTTTTCGTTTATCTAGATTTGCCGATGATATTTTGACTGAATATTCCACTTTATGTCCCGTACTCCATAAGATCAAAGTCACTTTTATCATTTCGAAATGAAACGAAAAAACAAAACAAACCCCTGAGTTTTCATAATGTTCTCCACTGAAAACACGACAGATGTGTAAAACACGCACAAACAAAGGGGTATAACTCCGCCATGCTTCATACTGAGCCATTTGTGTGTGGCGGTAACCTTTAGAGTAAGTGATGTTTCTTTTTGATTACCCTGTATGTGTCATTAATCTGTCGTGCTTGGGGAATTCTGTAAGCCCAAGTCTTATGTGTGTAGCGGAGATCGGTATTAGGGGTTAGGGTAATGATACAGAAACTACAGTAGCATTAACAAAGCTGGCTGAAATTGTTCGTGTGAATATTACTTTCGCAATGTATATCCCCCTGACGACCCATATAGACAGAACCCCGAATCCACTGTGAGAAAAGGAAGCGACACTATTTAAAATAAAACAAAAACTGACCGTCAACTGCGGGGACCTACAGATTTTAGAAGCTGTTGGCCCTGCCCAAACTCTCCCAGAACTCATTTAAAAATACAACAAAAGAACCACAGCTTATTAAGGATAATGCAACATTTTAATTTACTGCAGGACATAATAACTCATACAAGCTTGAAACTACAAGACCAACATGAAATGTACTTACTACGGCCAGCCGGCAAGCGATTTATGCTATCATCTGATCATGTGCTGCCATACAAACACATGAATAACACCAGAATATTCAGAATATTTCACCTCAAAACGAAACACACCTTTCTGACATGTCTTTTACATGGTTATCGTTCTCTTTCACGAACGGGTCTTTTTGAAATTTTAACTGTTTTCTTCAATATTGAAACTCGTATTAATTATACTATTATGTATATTCCACATGTACGTGGGGGTGATCTTATCAGAAGGTCAGATACCTACTTACACACTGTACTGGAATGTACTGTAAGTTTTGTACAACGTTTAAAATACCTAATCATGTACACCAGGTGCTTGTACATGTGTGTTGATGTGAGCATCAGTTTCTGTTCTAACACACGTGACATACACACATGAACAGCGTTGCTGTAAGGAAGTATATTCAGTAAGAACCTCGCTAATACATGAATTTTCAACCGTACTGATAATCAAGAGTCCTGATTAACGATCTTTGTCATCTGGAGCGGTAGGGGTAGCCTGGTGGTTAAAGCGTTCGCTCGTCAAGCCGAAGAACCGGGTTCGAGTCCCCACATGGGCACAATGAGTCCATTTCTGGCGTCCCCATGTAGTGTGTAGTGTGAAACTCACCCCAAAATATGCAGTTAAACTGCACTGAAATATGAAGAAAACTGATCGATCTCTTTTACCTCTGTCAATTACATAAGCCTCCATACAATGCAGTCATTAATTGCGAAGAACTTTGTTTGACAATAATTAAACTTGGTGAAAAAAAAGCTGCTCACTCGTTCAGGACATGTTTTTGTTCATGCAATTGTCGATGAAAAAGTGAGGTAAATATTCCAAACTGTTGATGCAGAAAACATTTTTTCTTCTATTAATGTAAAATTTCATACATTAAAGATAATCGTTGTCAAAAGGTTATACTTTTAATGTTGCAAAGTACAAAGTATTAAAATAGTGTGGTAATTTTCAATGTAGAATTTAGTTCAGATGAGGTTCAGAAAGTCTAGCTAGGCTATAACTGTTATTAGTTTTCCTAAAAGTATTATGATTGTAAAAACAGATTACTTCCCTTGATTGTTAGTGTTGCTCCTCAAAGCACATGGCTTGTCACTGCCTCCATGTTGTACCAAGATGTGGTAGTGGGCATTGTTTGTTATTATAAGACATTTCAATGCATAATATGGAGATAATGTTTGAAGGGTTTGTTAATTGTACATTTTATTGATATATTTTGTAATTGTAAAGGTTGAAGTAATTTACTTAGAATTTTCATGAAGTGATGTTAGGAATCATTTACTTAGCAAGTCTTTATTTTTGCTTTGTAGTTTTCTGAACCTCACCAAGGCAAAGGAAAGAAATGATGACTGTGACTATAGAACAAACTTTTGGTGCGAGTTGAGGATTTTTGTGTCTTGCATCCACACAAACATTTAAAACACAAATTATTCTGTATTTTAACGTGTTCAGAAGTTGTGAGACATGCACACTATATTTGTAAGACTTGACACGTGTACATAGTGTTATTTTCAAACATGACCTAATTAAATTAGAAGTGTACTCACCTGGCATTTATGGAACGCCTTAATGATCTTTTAATTACATGTCTAACAGTTGTGAAACATTTAAAATCCTACAAAAGCTTTTTCCTAGGTATTTAACAAAAACTAATGTGCAACCTCAGAGAATGTTTGAAAACCGGTATTTTTATCGCATGAATTGGGAGGGGTACTTAAGAAAGTGATGAGGTTTGAAACAGTGATTAATTGTAAATAAATATGTTGAATTAACGACAAATATCGACATTTGGGACGCTAAGAGAGACCAACCTTACAATAAAGTCTTGGACACGGCCTCATTTCTGCGTCTGACTATTCAAATGAGCCCTCACTCAGGCTCAGCAATGACTAAGCATAACCTGATGTGACCACATTTCAAAAGACATCTGCCACAAAAATTGTGATTGTTAGGCGTTGTTTTCTACCGAGCGTGTCAGTGTGTGTCGTACAATTTGGCGTTGAAGAACTATTTTTTCTCCTATTCTTCAAATAATAATATAGATTCAGAGTGATTTTTTTCAATGGAGCCAGATGTTGAAAAATAGTTGAACGCTCGAGCTACCAAGTAACGTGACCATCGCCATACTTGAAAAAAAAGGCGAGGAGGCCACAGTGAGGTGATATCAAGTCTAGCAATTTGAAACTCTAGTGAGTGAGTGAGTGAGTTTTGTTTTACGTCACACTCAGCAATGTTCAAGCTATATGGTGGCGGTTTGTATAATTGAGTCTGGATCAGAAAATGAGCAGTGATCAACAGTCTGAGCATGGATCTGCGCAACTGGGAGCAAAGTCAGGGAGTCTTGCCACCGGATGCCGTTAGTCGCTCCTCCGACACGAATGGGTTCCTGAACATCAATATTCCAACCTGGGCTTTCATGGCTATCAAACTAAGCTACTGTGTACGTTATCTATGTTTTTGTTGCACTGACCAATGTGTAAACAAGGCCTTTCCATACAAACTCGTGTTTGACTGATATTTCAGTGGTGAGACATTTTCCCCAAAGAGGCTGTAACTGCTGGTAAGTGGGAAACATACGTATTATTTACTGTGTAATGCGAGGGTCTTAAGGGGTGATACGTGTTTAAAACCATGTTCTTCACGTAAACTGGAGCGTGATGTGTGAGTTGATTATTTCCAGTCTAAAGTTTGCCACCTGTCAAAATCACGGTAGTAAAAGTGCTAGCTTATTGTTCTACCTCAAGGGATCAACATGAACGGCCCATAAACGCCTGGAAACAAACATTTTAATGCTTTTGCTTCTGAACTTAATTCCTCCAATAGGCATAAGGCTGGAAAACGCCCACTCACTCACTCACTCACTCGCTCGCTCTATTGAAGACTGGACTGAAGATTCTGTTACAGAGTATGTCGACAGTTGGGCTTGTGCGTGCGCTGTCTGGGTGACAGTGTATGCTCATATAGATATAATATCTTTCACCTCAAAACGAATCACACGTTTCTCACATGTCTTTCACAAGGTTATTTTTCTCTTTCACTGACGGGCTATTTTGAAATTTGCATTTTGTTTTCGATACTAAAACTCGTATAAATAATATTATGACGTATACCCTACATATACGTGGGGAGTCCACTTATGAGAAGGTCGGTTGATTCCTTTGCAATCCCTGCTCATACACTGTATGGCTATGTACCTAGTTTTGTTCACGGTTTAAAATAGATATCCATGATTGTGTAGCCCAGCTGCTTCAGGTACATATTAATCAATGTGTGTATTTATCTGAGTATTAGTTTCTGACTGTTCTGATACACATATGTACCGCACACATATGAATGGCGTTGCTTAAAGGAAGTGTATTTAGGAACAAAACACTAATACAGACTCATGCGTTGTCCTTTCAAACATCCTTATTATCAAGTGTTCTGATTAATGATATTTGTTATCTTAATCAATGTCGATTGTTTGTACAAAATATAAGGCCCACAGCACTCAGACCTTCCCAGATAGGCAAAGTCAGCGAGAGGTAACTTGACTTTGATGAAATAACATTATTGAATGTTATTATGTCAGAAAAGATTTATCCTGCTCTCTAGATATTCCTTTTTTGCACCCCTTCCACATAAATATAGAGTCAGTATGTTAATGGTAGTTCGTTGAACAACTTTTTTAACTTTTAGGACATAAATTCTGCAAAAAACTCACTGAGTTGGTCACTGATTATGGTCAGCGTTTCTTTGAGTATTATATGTTGACTAGTTTTAATGTCGGATTGCAATTCAGCACCTGTTTTTGAGTCAAACGGATTGTAGAGTATTTACATTTAGTTTCAAATAGTTGGAATGTTACTAAGTTTGGCGTTAAACAATAAACACATATCAAGTCTTTGAAGGGCATTTAGAAGTGAAATATAAGAATGAAGATTTTTATGGATATCAACTTCTTAAAATGAGAACACAACGTTTCGGAGTTAATGCTTACTCCTTCATCCTTCACCTGGCGAAGGAGTAAGCATTAACTCCGAAACGTTGTGTTCACATTTTAAGAAGTTGATATCCATAAAAATCTTCATTATTAATAAACCCATACACTCGTATTGTATTCTTGCCAGGTCATTGTCTTCAGACCATATTCAGTATATTTATTTATATCATTAATTATAAAAACTATTCATGCAGCCACAGCTATATCATGGTGCACTGATCGGCTATACATTAAAAGAGGCACAGATTCTCGGTCAGTCCACTCAAAGACATTTAGCTGCTAGTCCATAGTTAGCATATTATAACGGTATAAATCACAATACTGATTTGGATAGTTTCGTGGATAAATGGGTTCTAAACTAGAATATACCAGTTTGATGTGCAGGTTTGACTTAATTGTATACAGAAAAGATGGTGCACTCAAAACCATGTTTTTGTGGATGGTCTACATGGGGTGAATGGTCTCTACCGGGTAAACGGTCTATATAGGATATGTGGTCACAACAGGTTGCATGGTCTCAGAAGGGTGGATGGTCTACATAGGGTATATGGTGACAACAGTTTGAAGTGTCCTCATGGGGTGGATGGTCTACATAAGGCACCCCTTCAGTATGTTAGTTCAGGAACTAGGGTGAACCTGTGGCACCTGTATAGAATCTGAGAGTTGATGATATAAGGTAAGGATGTTTCACTTTTGACGGTTAAGGAATGCAGATTATGGAACCAGGGTATGTGGGTACCCCTTTAGTAGCCAAGGGGTATATACCCCGAGTAAATGTGTTGCAACCTATGCAGGGTGTAGGTGTTTACTAAAATTGTGATATTTTTACGGGTTCAGATATGTATAGGTGATTACCTTGAGGTGATTACCTTCTGTGACAGAAGCTGATTACCACAATCAACAAGTTTTTCATGTAACGGAAAGGGGCGATTGGTTCAGAATGCGGAAACAATAAAAAGCGCTATCATACCATGAGGTATCTGTGAACAACATCAAATGTTCCGATTGCTTTCTTGGAATTTGTGAGGGAACGTGATCATGTAAAATGGCCCAGCCACTTGGACAATTTTGCATCAACTGCATGTACATTGTACTTCAATGGAAATGGCTGAAATACCTCAGTGAGTATAAATGTGGGACAGACTTCCTCCCGTATCCTCTCTTAAATTTCATTCTAGTCAAATCATATGACTGGAATATCTATATTCCTCATTTGATAAGTATGAGTGTTAAGATATGTCTTTAATTGTACCAGAACATAACTAAGCGAATCCAACTTCTAAAAATGCCATTCAAAGAAAATGTTCCCTATGGTTTAAGTTCGGGGCACTTCCCGGGTGGACGTCTTACTGTTTAGATATGTCTGAACTTGAGAGTCATAAGCGCTGTTCTGCTCTAATATGTGGAAGGTCTGTCACACTATCAGCCACTAGCTTATACAAGGTCTGTCACACTATCAGCCACTAGATTATACAAGCTCAATCAAACAATCAGACACTGATTTGTAGTTCAGTATTTCTGTGAAACAGGTTTGTCTGTAGAAGGAAGGTCTGTTACACTATCAGCCACTAGATCATACAAGCTCAGTCACACTATCAACCACTGGTTTGCAGAAGCTCATTCTATTAACGACTGTCACACTATCAGCCACTAGATTATACAATCTCAGTCACACTATCAGCCAGTGATTTGTAGAAGCTCATTCTATTAACGACTGATTTGTGGAATGTCTAGCACACTATCAAGCTCAGTCACACTATCAACCACTGGTTTGCAGAAGCTCATTCTATTAACGACTGTCACACTATCAGCCACTAGATTATACAATCTCAGTCACACTATCAGCCAGTGATTTGTAGAAGCTCATTCTATTAACGACTGATTTGTGGAATGTCTAGCACACTATCAGACACTAGATTATACAAGCTCAGTGACACCATCAACCACTGGTTTGTAGTTCACTGTTTCTATTAAACAGGTTTGTCTGTAGAAAGAAGGTCTGTCACACTATCAAACAATAGATTATACAAGCTCAGTGACACTATCAGCCACTGATTTGTAGAAACTCAATCTATTAACGACTGATTTGTGGTATGTCTAGCACACTATCAGCCACTAGATTATACAGGCTCAGTCAAACTATCAACCACTGGTTTGTAGAAGCTCATTCTATTAACGACTGATTTGTGGAAAGTCTGTCACTCTGTGAGCCACTAGATTATACAAGCTCAGTCACACTATTAACGACTGGTTTGCAGAAGCTCTGTCTATTAACGACTGATTTGTGGAATGTCTGTCACACTATCAGCCACTAGATTATACAAGGTCAGTCACACTATCAACCACTGGTTTGCAGAAGCTCGTTCTACTAACGACTGATATTTGGTTTGTCAAATGCTGATTTAATTACCGATGTTAGTTACTAACTCGCCCTATAAGCCACTGGCTTGGCGAAACTAGATTGCACTGCTTACATTATTACACTTTGATAGAAGTACAAATCCACATCCTGACAGGGCGTATCATGAATGAACATCAACCTAAATGAAGATAAAACCCCTAACAACTGACATCTCTTTCACACTATCAACCACAGGTTTGTCAAAGCAAGATTTTATTGCAGAAGATGATGATATTGTTATTCCTTGATGTTGATAGAAGGCCACTGACTGAATGTGATGTTATTACTATTTTATGTATATACAAGGTCCAGACACAGTGGTGACAGCCAATTTACAGGCTGTTTACACAATTGCCCCAATGGTTCAAACAGTGGTACAATACTACTTGATAATAATTATATAGTTGTAACCTGGCTGGAGGTGTGCTTCGGGAAAATTTTGTACTTTAACAGTCTTCTCCATACCGAGTTTCTGTCACTGAAGTGAAACTCGTTTATCCGCAGTCTTCGTCTGTGTCAACGAATATGTCATAGCTCCTTACACTGCTTTGTGAATTCAGGTTTGTATAATGCAGTGCACAGAGTTTGAAAACATATGCCGTGTAGTTATTTCTGAAGAAGTAACGGTGAAATCGAGTGGACAGAGGAAAGAAGAGACGGTCTTCATGAACGAAAGCTTAAACCAATACCCAACACATTACACTTATCGATGTCTAATATATGATTCACACACCAAAGAAATGCTTTGCGCATATTGAACAACCTGCACATACTGGTCAGACAGACTTTATAAATGGTTCTTCAAATCTATCTATCTATCTATCTATCTATCTATCTATCTATCTATCTATCTATCTATCTGTCTGTCTGAATAGGAGTATGAAATAATGCTTTGATGCGTTTACACTCATATGTGGATATTTCTTTAAAGAGTGTATGTGTGTAGTGAGAACTATTATAAATGGAAAACACCTAATTACCTAGTTACATATTACATTAAATAAATACGGCGACAAGTATTCACTTATGTCGAAATGATACTTTACTTCATAACTCACAGGCTTAGCTATTGCGGCAATTATATACCCTCTTCCCACGTTTTGAGGACTACGCCAATATTAGAAACTCATGAGAAATGTTTAAACATTTCATCAACAACATTTCACCTTTTAACAACTTCAGCAGGGACTTTTATCATACAGTGAGAATCATTAATGAATGTACTACTCACTCACTCACTCACTCACTCACTCACTCACTAACTCAACCACTGGTTTGTTGAAGCTAGATTTAATTACCGATATTATTGTACTTCCGGGAGGTAGAAGGCCTGTTATTGAGAACAGGGGATCACAGATGACACATAAACCTTACTAAAGTCAAATTCGTAATAAGTGTTTAACTCACTCACTCACTAACTCAACCACTGGCTTGTTGAAGCTAGATTTAATGATGAATACAAGTGCATTTTGGGGGAGATTCGAGGCCACTTATTAACATCAGGGTATCATAAATACAATATATACCTGAGCAAATATAGATGAGCATGTCAAGAAGTGAACAAGTCACTTATTTGCCGACAATATGAACCACTGGTGTGTCGAAGCTAGATTGTATTACCTATATTATTACACTGTGATATAGATTCTAGGTCACTTACTGACACCAGGTGCTATGGAGAAATACAAACCGTACAGAAGATAGAACCCTTAATGAGTGAACACTCATTAACCAGTGGTTTGTCACAAGGTACATTTAATTGCAGGGGATCGTGAAATTGTTACTCCTTGGTGTAAAAGTTACATTGGGGCCGTGGGGTAGCAAAGTGGTTAAAGCGTTCGCTCGTGGCACACAAGACCCGGGTTCGATTCCCCACATGGGTACACTGCGTGAAGTCCATCTCTGGTGTCCCCTGCCATGATGTTGCTGGAATATTGCTAAAAGCGGCGTAAAACTATACTCATTCACTCGCATCGCATAAAAGACATAAATGACAGTGACGACAGACCCTTGTTAATCAAATAAATCACGCTATCAACTACAGGTTTGATATTCGAAAGGAAAAAGATCTTGACTAGTTGGCAGAAAGCGACTTTTCACCAAGTTCTCAAAGACGACAGAAAAGCACAAAGAAAGGGGCGTAACTCCGCTTAGCTTAACAGAGAGCCATTTGTGTTTAGTGGTGACGTGTTTTGTTATTTTGACAAATGAAAAACAATGAGCAATACATAAATGAACCTGTCTGAGACTTACATTCAGCGTTTCACTGCATTTATCCGAATGTGTAATCGTGCTTGCATCGGGGAATGTAGAGTTTTAGTCTGATCCTCTAGTGCTAAGAGTAAGTAAGTCACCGATTTTGCGATTTTGAAACAAATGGAAATTCATTCATTTAACTTTAAAGTAATAATAATACATTTATAAAGCACCTAATGTCCACCTTACAGATGCTCACTGGCGCCAATATAGTGACAGAGCTGGGACATATGTACACAAAACAGAAAATAATGATCTACTGGTACACAGGTAGAAATAGGTAAGTTTTAAGCTGTGATTTAAAGGCGTCTTTAGTGGGTGTATTTCTGACGTTTGGGAGAAGCGAGTTCCAGAGTTGTGGGTTCTCGAAAGAGAAGACGCGTTCAAATAGTCCATTTAGTGATTGGGGTTGAGTCAAGAGATAGTCACTGGATGATCTGAGATTCCGTTGAGGTCAGTAAAAGATAAGTTCTTTGAGAAAGTTTGGAAAGTTTTTATTGTGGAGACAGTCGTGAGTGAGGGCGATGGGTTTGAAGGTGATTGTGACTGAAGCACAAGAGAGATACCGCCATAGCAGGAACGACGGGGATACATGGGATCGCTGAGTTCTGACTTCTTTGACGTTTCTGAATTGATTTGGATGACGTACATCCGATGTTGGCGTACAGTGAGTTGCAAGTCACAAGGCAGTGCATCAAATTTTGCAGGTTTGAAAGTCAAGATAGATGCCTTCTCTGCTGATGTTGAAAATGTTATAGTAGCAAGCTTTGCTGACAGAAACGATATGGGCGTCCATGGACATGGTGGAATCAAGAATTACCCCCAGATTTCGCGCACTGTGAGAGGGCAAAACCTGAACATGACCAATATGAAGACACATAGAGTCTCATTTTAAAGACTGAAGGGGTTAGTGTTTGCTGTAATGCATTAATACATGTGATATTTGTATATTTGTGTCACATCTATTTGGATGGTACGAGCACATGTTTCTCAAGTTCGTATGCTCTGTATCGACGTGTCCACAGATTTCAAACCATAGGTAAAGAGACATTTCGGTCATTTTATCAACATTTCGTCCATTCTGTGTTTGAACCCAGTTGTGGGTGTCTCAGCACATGTTGTAATGCATGAATACATCTGGTATCTATCTATCTATCTATCTATCTATATATATATATATATATATATATATATATATATATATATATATATATATATATATATATATATATATATATATATATATATATATATATATATATATGTGTGCTATGCCGTGTCTGACAATTTGCTTTTAATACGTTTGCAATCAGTTGTCGCGTTCTCGTACACTGCTGTTTATAGTGCATTGTTTTATATGACTATGGAAGGTCTGTATACGTTCTTTACTTTATAGGTTCTTTAAAACATCTGAGTTTTCGTCATGTTCTCCAATGAAGACACGACAGAGAGGTGTGAAGAAAACACACAAACAACTCCGCCATGCTTCAAACCGAGCCATTTATGTGTGGCAGTAACACTTAAGGTAAGTGATATTTCTTTTTCATTACCCTGTATGTGTCCTTAATCTGTCTTGCTTGGGAAATTTGGCAAGCTCTAGTCTTATGTTTGTGTGTAAAGAAAATGCAGAAATACTTAAGTTCTAAAACGCACAATAAATTTGTTTGTTTATGGTTAAGGTGAGGATCGGTTGGCATGTGCGTGCGTGCATGTTGTAGAGTGGGGAGGTGATTCGGTATTAGGGGTTAGGAAAATGATTCAGAAACTGAAGTAATATTAACAAAGCTGGCTCGAATTGTTCGTGTGAATAATTGTTCGCACTGATTTCTTTTTAAATGAAACGGAAATGTAGTAACATTATTCAAGTAGAACTGTGTTATTTTGTGTGTACTTACCTCCATGTTCAGATCACATGTTGAATGTTTCTATGAAAGATTAACTTGAATATTGTGGAACAGTAGTGCTCACCAGGCAGGGAACACGCGGCCGGAGATGGATACCGCGACCTTTCAATCACCGAGCGGACGCTTTAACCACTACACCACGGAGGCTGTTTACACGAGAGAAGAAAGATAGCGACTGATACCTGGTTTGATCCATAAACTCTGACAGTACACACAATGTTAGTGATTAGGTGAAAAACACTCACTCATTATATCAACCACTTGATTGTTTGAACAAGGTTCTGTTGCAGAGCATCGCCTATAACATTGCTGACTCTGGCAGAAACACTCACTCACACACTTGACCACTGGATTGTTCGTATAAGGTATAACGAGGGAAAGCACTCACTCACGCACTCACGCACTCACTCACTCTACTGAAGACTACACTGAAAGTTCTGTTGCCATGCACTGCCCATAACATGGCTGACCAAGTTGACAATAACAGTCACTCACTCGGAACTGGACGATTTGTGCACGTTTCATTTACAGATAGGAGCAACACTCACTCACTCGCTCACTCACTCACTCACTCACTCACTCACTCACTCACTCACTCACTCACTCACTGGCAGCATAACTAGCTGTTTAAACACTAGGCAGTCCTTACTCTCGCCTGGGATCCCATGGAAGAATGAAAACGTGCGCTTTTGTTTTTAACAACATGCATCGCCCCACTGCAGGCATGTGTGTGATCTTGGAAGTCCCCACAACTGTGTCGACAGTTCGTGACTTAGCTGATCATCCGTTGTCAAGGTGACTGTGTATGTTCATATATATATATAACATATTTCGCCTCAAAACGAAACACACCTTTCTGACATGTCTTTTACATGGTTATCGTTCTCTTTCACGACCGGGTTTTTTTTTTTAATTTCAAATGTTTTCTTCGATACTGAAACTCGTATTACTTATATTATGATGTACATTTCACCTGTACGTTGCGGTCATATTATAAGGTCAGATACCTACTTACACACTGTACTGGAATGTACTGTAAGTTTTGTACAAGGTTTAAATACATATCCATGATCGTGTACTCTGCTTGTATATGCGTGTTGATGTGAGCGTCAGTTTCTGTTCTGACACACATATGAGGCATACACATATAAAAAAAATAGCGTTGCTTTAAGGAAGTATATTTAGTAAGAACCTCGCTAATACAGAATCATGCGATAGATTTTCAACCATACTGATAATCAAATGTCCTGATTGACGATATTTGTCGTTTGGGGCGGTAGTGGTAGCCAGGTGGTTACAACTTTCGCTTGTCACCCGAAGACCCGGGTTCGAGCCCCACATGGGTACAATGAGTCCATTTCTTGCGTGCCCCCGCCATGATACTGCTAAAAGCGGCGTAAAGCATACTCACTCACCCTCATGGCATAAAAGACATAAATCATACTAAAGACAGACGCCCTACTAACCGAACAAATCACTCACTCACACTATCAAACACTGGGTAGGTATTCGAAATGAAATGTATATTATCCAGGCCACAGAAAGCGGCTTTTCACTAAGTTCCCGAAAGAAGACAGCGAGGTGTATGCGGAAGTTCACAGAAAGGGACACAACTCGGCTTTACTTTATGTAGAAAGGTAACACGTCTTTTTATTCTGACAAATGAAAGCAGTCAGGAATAAATAGATGACGCTATCTGAAATTTAAATTTAGTGGGTGCATTTCACTGTATTTACTTGAATGTGCAATTATGTTCTCATTGGGAAAGCCCCAGTGAGCTGGTATATTATGGTGAGCTACCTGAGAGAAGTTGACCTGTCAAATTGTAACTACCTACTGTGAACAACGGATTGACTGCTTTTGAATTTGCTGTTCTGAATTATATATAATTCGCAATAACGTGGTGAAAGTATGTGTTTTCAAAATAAAACTCATCTGTCCTTTGTACTTAAACTGAGTGTGAAATCAGATTTGATCTCGTTGCTGTATGGCTAGAACAATGCCAGTGTGACTTATATGCAACTCACCTTAAACGCACTGGGAAATTTAGAGAGTTGTAGTCTCACACACTAGTGTTTAGAATGAGTAGATAACTGATATTACGAGTTTAAAACAAATAGAAATATATTTATGAAACTTTAATGTGAAGATTGAAGGGGTGTTATTGTTTGCTGTAATACATGAATGCATGTGATATTTGTGCCACATCAGGTTGGATGGCACCACCACATGCTCAACAGCATTGAATCCACAGTCTCAAAATCATCTGTAAAGAGATATTTTCGGCCATTTTGTTGAAATTTCCACCATTGTGTGGTCGAATCCCAAACAGGCACCCTGGTGTGTGTGTTTTAGCACTTGCTGTAAAGCATAAATACATCTGGTATCTCACATCTGACGACAGGGCGTCAAAGATAAAACAAAGTGTATCAAGAGGACAATACTCTCTTTCAGCCACTGGTTTGTGGAAGCTAGAATTAATTGTTGATGTTATTCCTGTTTGGTGTGGATACTAAGCCACTTCCTGCCTACAGGGTGTCAAAGATAGTCTTATAGAAGATAGGTCCTTTGACAAGTGGATAAGTCACTCACTCACTCACTCACTACATCAACCACTGGTTTGTGGAAACTACATTTCATGGTTGATATTGTTCCCATTTCTGGTGACCCACTGTGGGAACATTGCTAAAGGCAGCGAAAAACCAGCAACTGAGTGATAATTCCTGCAGAAGATGACTTTATATCATACAGTAAGTAATATAGGAACATGACTGTATAAGCCCGCACATGTAGTGTGAAACCCACCCCAAAATATGCAGTTAAACTACACTGACATATGACAAAACTGATCGATGTCTTGTTCCCCCTTTTAATTGCATGTTTAATAATTGTGAAACATTTAAAATCCTATAAAAGCTTATTCCTAGATATTTAACAAAAGCTAATTTGCAACCTTAGAAAATGCTTGAAATTTTTTTGTCGGATTAATTGGGAGGAGTACTTCAGAAAGTGATGAGGTTTAAGACAGTGATTAATTGGAAATAAATATCTTGAATTTATGACAAATAGCGATATTCGGGACGCTACCAGTGACAAAGTTTGCAATAAAGTCTTGGACACGGCCTCATTCCTGAGTCCACACTCAGGTGCAGCAATGACTTAACCTAGTCTGATGTGACCACATTTCAAAAGACTTCTGCCAGAAAACTTTTAAAAATGTTAGACGCTGTTTTCTACCGAGCGTGTCGGTATGTGTTTACAATTTTCTCCTATTCTTCAAATAATAATATAGACTCAGCGTGAGTTTTTAAATGGAGCCAGATGTTGATTTTCGACAGTCAGAAGTCACTGTCCTGGTAGTTTCTGGCTTTTGTTTAAATTCTAATAAAATTGGAATTTATTTGCATAGTGTAAAATTGGAATGTATCTGCATAATGGAGCTATATAGACAGTAGCCCATCTAAATTGAATCATTTCTGGTGTGAAAATCCAAGAGAAGGACAGTATCCGGCTAGCCAGTTGACCCATTCTCTCCTTTGGTCTTCGACGGTGAAAGGTCAGTTTTAGGGAACTTGCTGGATTTTGTTGAAATGTTATTAAAATTGGAATTTATTTGCATAGCAAAGGTGTACAAATACTAGATCATCTGAGTTTAATCAATTCTGGTGTGAACATCTATGACAAACACAGTGCCCGGTCTTGCAAGTTGACCCGTTCTGTGCAGAAATGTTACAATATTGGTCTTCGACAGTCAAAAGTCACTATTAAAGTACTTGCTAGATTTTGTTCAAATTCTACTGAAATTGGGATCTCTGTGCATAAGTATTTTATTAATCACCTCTTTATACTTTAAATGTGATGAACTTGTAAGATGTAACAGCCCGTGGCATTTGCTCTTTATGTGTGTTATGCGAAGTTGAAAAGCAAAGTGAGGATGGGAAACAATCCTTGAATTTTTGCTTCCTTTAAAATTTTAACAGCAGTACCATCTAACATGAATGTTCGCAAATATACTTATGAATGATCATTCCTTCAAACCATTGAATTATATGTAATTAAACTTACACCATGAGTTAGGATATGAAATAGTCTATGTTTCTGTGTAATTTCAAGGACGTAGGTAAGTCCAGTGCATATTTCGCACAGTGATCACTTTTCAGAAGATTCAGATGTAATTATTCTGAAGGGAATACGAAATACAGGATCCCATCTATTCCCAGACCAAAATATATATACAATGAGGACACTGATTGGAAGTTGCGAGAGCACATCGGGGACTTGAAACTGCTTTACTTAATTTAAAATGAAAACAATCAATCAAGTCTGTATGGTTGACGTGATTAAAATCTGAAATATCATGCGATCCCTTTTTTCAGTATATCTCAGTATATGTATGTCAGAAACACTGAGGCGAGGAGGCGAGCAGGCGCCATTGCTAGTGACAGTGGGTTGCCACAACGGTTTACGGAAAGAGGCGATGGGTTCAGAATGCAAAAGTAAGAAACAGCGCTTTCTTTACGTGAGATGTCTATGGTCAGCGTCAAATGTTCCGATTGCTTTCTTGGAATTTGTGAGTGAACGTGATCACGTGACTGCTGTCGCCAGGCCTGCCATGGGTGTGTGCGATGTGTTACTAAACCTGGTTAAGAACAGAAAAGTAAATATATATTAAATCTAGATGCATGAAGTTTGTAGTTTGGCACATACTTATAACTAATACTGTAGGGGAAATCAGTCTGTTACGAATCAATCCTCAAGTATCTTTGATTAAATATGCATTTTTTAATGTGCAGGGTGTTAGTTCATGACAATTACAAAAACATTTGTGCAAACACAACCTGTCTCTCGCTGAAAGAAGTGAACTTGAAGAGACGCGTTTACTTACAGCCAAGGTGTTGTTATTGAGTTGTGATGAAGAAGTGACAGCCCCGGCAAAACTTAAAATCTTATAGAAGGGGCTGAAAAGAATCGCAGAAAGAGATGCACTACTTTTTTGTTGCGAGGGGGAAATGCTACTGTCAATGCAGAGGATGGCAGTAGATACGAAAACTGATAGCTATGATCCAACATCTTCGAATGCCATTTAGTACCCCCGAGATGTCACCTCTTCTCCGTACAGACGATGATGGGAAAGAGACAAACACACACACACACACACACACACACACACACACACACACACACACACACACACACACACACACACACACACACACACACACACACACACACACACACACACACACACACACACACACACACACACGAGAAAAAAAATTATTTTGCAGTCAAATCATTGTATACAAATTAATAAGAACATTGAAAGGGTATAATATATACTCTTCAAAGAAAGAAAAGGAAAGAGGAAACTTGACATGTTTTTTTTTCAGTTTACTTACTGAGTGCATATAATTGATTCAAATATGTCTTGAATATTGAGCGCCAAAATATTAAAACAACCACACTTGAAACGTCACACAGCTGTAGTTATCAGAAATACAAAATTAATCCTTTACTTTACCATGTTTCCTTCTCTAAATAAACTACAGGTTTTCATTTTTTCTTTGCTTTAATTATTTCTTTTTTCTGTACTCCAGGGTCAGTGCATTCAGATAGTAAGCTAACTTGAGTTTTGGATAAGTTAATTTGCTCTTGTTAATGGGAGCACTGATACTGTTCAAAGAACATGGGGTGCTGAGATACCTTTTCCTGCGAGAGGAGATTTTTTTTTAAACAAAACTTAGTTTGAACAGTTTGCTCCCTTGGTGAGCAAACAGTATGCAGTTCTAGGAGTGCTGGTCGAAACTATTTAAAGACCAGCTCACTGCTCTACCAAGAAGGCAAGATCATTGTTGATAGACATATAATATTAACAATTGATGGGATAGGGATGGGCGTTTTTCTTGTATAATGTTTTTCACAACTTCATATATTGCTGGATATTTCTAAGTCAGCCACAAAAACGGCAAGCGTAGGTTGCTGAAGGCCTATTCTACCCCGGGACTTTCACGGGTCTGGGGCATAAAGCTCGCACACTTACTACAATGACTGTAACAGGTGCCAGACACTGGCAATACTCTACTCACAAATCATGCCACAGTTTACTTGAAGAATGTGGCTATAAACACTTATTCCCCTGTGTATCTACTCCTCCAGTCTCCCGTTTTCACTGGAAATTACACGTATTTGTTCCGCGTACCAGCACTGACACCTAGGCTATATTTTTTTCATTTGTAAACAAAGACGTGGTGAAAATACGGCAACACTGAAATTATTGTGGAGCACGAGTCTGTCTATTTTGTCCTTGTTAAACATTGCTTATTGTAACAAAAACAAATGTTATATATAGTACCAATGTTCGAAATGTGAAATAAGATGCCCCACTTGGTATCATCTAACTGTGGCCGGCTAGCCGGTTCTCAAGTATGGCGCTGATCACGTGACTTGGTAGATCGAACGTTCAGCGTAATTTAAATCTTTTTCAGTATATAGCTCCTTTTGAAAAGAATCACCCGTGTCTATATTAACACGTGAAAATTAAGAGAAAAATGTGGCAGTTGTTCAACTCCAAATGTGACAACATACATATACCCGCTGGTCAGAAAACGTTTTCTAAAATTTACAAGTTTTCTGTCAGAAGTCGTCTGAAATTTGGTCACACCGAGTGAGACTCTTACTGGCTACTGCACCAAGCTTCAGGTACAGTGGTCATGACGTCATCATCGCCTGTTCTGACGTCACGGGCTTCCAGTCGTCTGAGGGCTTGTTTTGATTATTCTGGTGTACTGATGCGGCCGTGCCTCAAGTCGATGCTGTAAGCTTGGTTTCGGAGCGTCCCAAATATTTTCTACTCAACTCAACACTATTATTTACAGTTAGTCATTATATTGTAAGTAAATCGCCATATAGCATAATACTTTAGAAACATTATCATGCCATTTCCTTTCTTTCTTTCTTTTTTAAAAAAAATCTATGTATCTTTGTGGCCGTTTGAAGTTAATCCCTTCAGTTGGTACATTAAGTGAGGGAGTGAGTGAGCTGAGTTTTACGCCGCACTCAACAATATTCCAGCTATAAGGCGGCGGTAGGTAAATAATTGAGGATGGACCAGACAATTCAGTGATAAACAACATGAGCATTGATCTGTGCAATTGCCTCTTATGGCAAGCATAGTGAAGGTCCGGGTCCACGAATACACAGCCTATCAATAATTTGTTCGTGCTCACAGCCACAATATTAAACGTAACTAACGTGGCATTTTCCTTGCGACCCTTTAGAGGATTTTAAGTATACAAATATGAGTGAGTATAGTTTTACGCCACACTCCTGTGTTATTCCAGATATATGGCGGCGGTTTGTAAGTATCGAGTCTGGACCAGACAACGCAGTGATCATTATAACTAAAAGAATCATCACACGTGATTGGCGCAGTGGGTAGAGAGCCCATGTCGTTATCAATTACATGAAAACATGCAAACATCTGTTTTTACTCCTGTTCAGATGTTTGTGTGGTGCTTCAGTCAGTTTGAACTGTCCAAGTAAACCTGGCCAACAGTTTTTTCACAACCCTCAACACAAACTGGAAGTAATGTCAAACACGATCCAGCTGACTCGAGTCTGTCCGGTATCTTCAGGTCCAAGCGCGTACTGCTGCAGATATAGACTTCCCCCATCTCAAACCCAAACACCCCATCCTCCCAAGTTATTTGATTCCGGAATACAGCTGATTGTCAGACATGTCTGTCGTCGCTGTCAGTCCATCCGTCTGTATGCAATACAGTTGATAATTCCGTCCGTGTATCTGTCCGCCCATCCAGTCGTCGGTTGGTGTTCACACGTATTCCAACTTTCATGGCATACATTACACCTCATCATTCTACCTCCACGTCCACCCACAATTCCCCCCATCCAAACTGATTGATCCAGACAAACAAGTGATTGATATTATGACGATTTTTTCAGTAGCGACCCTTCTGTCAGCAGCAACAGCGGTCATTCTAAACATTCTCCAAACCATGTGTAAAGATACATTTTGCCCATATATGGTCATCTTCCCATATATCGTCCATTCTTCAAGTGAACATCTATCAGGAACCATTTCTCTCTTAGCCTCTGCTGTAATACATGAATGCATGTGATATTTGTTCCTCGTCTAGTTGGTTGGCACCAGCACATGTCTCTTTAGTTTAGATGCTCTATGGTACAGCACGGTGACTTCAACACGTGACACCAACCTGACTTCAAAACATTGCCGGAGCAATGGGTTAGTCTAGCGGTTAAAGCATTCTCTCGTTCGGCCGAAGGTCCGGGTCCCGTAGCTCACATTAGTACAATGTGCAAAGGGAGTTTCTCCTGACCCGCGCCTTGATATTGCTGGAATGTTGCTGAAAAGGCGGTGGGCCAGGATAGTGATCCAGCGAGGCTGAGGTGTCGGAATAGAGCCCACCTGTGACCGGGTGTTAGAAATCTTGGAGTGTGCAGACTCTTTTGGTGTTGCCACGACTCTGTGTGTACAGTGCACACCCCTGTGCTCTTGAATGAACCCACGACTCTGTTGGTATATGACAAGATGATGGCCATATTTATATGTGGTACTATACAAAGTACTGTGATTATGTGACCCAGTCCCCCTACCTGTGAATGGGTACCTCGTTAGGATGTGATAGCCACAGTACACTCAGTGCACCTTGGGGCACCAATAGTTGTATATTCCCCGAGGAGTTGAGATTGATAATGCAGTGTGACGTTGAAATTGAAAGCCACGAATGACCGAGGTAAACAGATACCAGCACCTCCTGCAATATATAAAGATTAATAAACGGGCGAGTGTGTTAATTTCTTTATTATCCATTTGTATCTAACTTTTTATTTCTAAGCAGCTCCACGTAAAACGAAATCAGCTGTTGTCGCTTGACGTCAAGGTCAAGGTCGCGTCAGAATACAGTGATACGGCACTATGTGTGATGCTACTAAGAAAAGAGCGCGACATATTGATTAGCTACTGTTGCACGAAGACAAAAAAAAATAATCTTTGTCAACTTATGTAACTGTAAGAATTGTATAACTGGAAACATTGTTAATGGGAAAGTTATTCGTCGTCAGAAGGTTCTCGGAGAGGAGAGCGAGCAACACAGCGACGGTCAGTAACGTCTCGGTCTCATTCACTGCCATAGAAGACTTGTCAATTTTGATTAGGAATGTCCCCCGTATATTGGACCTCCGAAGATAGTGTGAACAACACCACTAGACAAGGCTTTGCTTGTGTTTGTGTACGACATGCATTGAGATGTTAGATTTATTTCGGACAAACTGCCGATGACGGAACGATTGAAGACGCGCGACGCGAGCATGGAAACATGGCAGGCTGATTTCCGGTCGAAGACAACAGATTTCCCACTTCCCCAGTGTTGTGCACCAGAAAGACGTGAATAATTGTTCACACTCTGTACATTTTTATGTCCAGACACTTGCATGATTTGCGTTGGAGCTACGTTGTTGTCTTGCAACTTCTGAATCAAATGTTTGTGGGCAGTATGATTAGTTAGCCGTTTGTCGCCAGTGACGTGTGCTCCACTTGTCGTTATCGAGCCGAGTTTATTTTAACCTTTTCTTGAAATCTCATATCAATAAACACGGTGTGTTTGTTTGTAACGTTTTATATTTGATAGCATTTCACTGGCTTATTTTCGTAGTAGCGAGACTCTACAATCGTAGTGAACTTGTAGTAAAAATGTATGAATGAAAGAAGTAGTTCCACATTCCATAGGGGTCATGGAGGTCATGGTCGGATATCTGACCAGTGAAATTCGTTTTAGGGTTTATTACACGTGTGCAACATATGATTTTTATGTACTCGGTTATGTTTCACTGTATGGATAACAAATATATATATGAACATGTTGGAACTTCCCACAGTCTTCCGAAGATTTTGTTAATAGTAAAATTTACAATGTGTAGGGTAGTGTGGACTGTGGTGCAGTCGGTAGCGAGTCGGATTCGAATTCAAGTTCACTTTGAGTTTGAAACCGATCTCAGAAACAAATGTATGCATGTGTGTTTTGTGTAACATGTGTGTGCCTTGGTGCATGAACGTTTTGAAGATGTCATTAATGAAGATACGGATATAATACGTAAAGATCAGAAGTTATAAACATCTTTGTTGTTAGCTACCACCTCATACTTTGGCCTTCCGCTTCTGTGACAAAATAGTTAAGGATAAGGCTAAGGGAAATAAAAAAATAAATATGGTGAATAATCGAGACTATTTCGACACTCAGGAGGGTGCCCTCGCTTAAACCCCGATTGCAATAAATGTATTGGGCATCAAGCTATTAAAGAGTGATCTGTAGACTGGAGGTATTCTAGACTCGTCTGCCAAATGACAAAGCCAGATATACTTGCAAAATAATGAAAATGTGAGGGAAAACATATCTTTACTTTCATGTTACGTGTTCTCCTTTCACTGTCCATCGAGGAAATGGAGCTGCTTTGGGGAAACTCCACATTTCTTGTGGACATCCCTTCCACCCTGAGAAATAGTTTCAGTTATAACTACACTAGAGACATGCCGCAGGTCGCGAAAGGCAGTTGGGGAGAAGAAATGTGTGGGTGGATAGATGTGATGGCGTCAAGTGGTCGCCTCATCTCACTTCATCACACCACACCATATCATGCCATGATATACAACATCCCCATATGCGACCATGCAACACCATAAATATGCCGCCATGCCACACCCTATCATGCCATGATATACCACATCCTCTTATGTCACCATGCCACATCCTATCATGTCATGATATGCCACATCCTCATATGTCACTATGCCATGTCACATCCCATATGCCATGCCACATCCTATAGTACCACGTCCTGCCATGTCACATCCCATATGCCAAGTCACATACTTATCCCACCATTCCATGCAGTAACCCAACATGACACATCTTAACATGCCACATCCCACAATGTCATGCCACATCACACCTTGCCGCATCCCTCCATGCCATCTCAGATACCACCTATCACTTCCCACATGCCACCTCACGACATGCCACATCCCTCCATGCCATCTCACATACCACCTATCACTTCCTACATGCCACATCCCACCTTGCCACATCCCTCCATGCCATCTCACATACCACCTATCACTTCCCACATGCCACATCACACCATGCCACATCCCTCCATGCCATCTCACATACCACCTATCACTTCCTACATGCCACATCACACCATGCCACATCCCTCCATGCCATCTCACATACCACCTATCACTTCCCACATGCCACATCCCTCCATGCCATCTCACATACCACCTATCACTTCCTACATGCCACATCACACCTTGCCACATCCCCCCATGCCATCTCACATACCACCTATCACTTCCCACATGCCACATCACACCTTGCCACATCCCTCCATGCCATCTCACATACCACCTATCACTTCCCACATGCCACATCACACCTTGCCACATCCCTCCATGCCATCTCACATACCACCTATCACTTCCCTCCATGCCACATCACACCTTGCCACATCCCTCCATGCCATCTCACATACCACCTATCACTTCCCACATGCCACATCACACCTTGCCACATCCCTCCATGCCATCTCACATACCACCTATCACTTCCCTCCATGCCACATCACACCTTGCCACATCCCTCCATGCCATCTCACATACCACCTATCACTTCCCTCCATGCCACATCACACCTTGCCATCTCAGATACCACCTATCACTTCCCACATGCCACATCACACCTTGCCACATCCCTCCATGCCATCTCACATACCACCTATCACTTCCCTCCATGCCACATCACACCTTGCCACATCCCTCCATGCCATCTCACATACCACCTATCACTTCCCTCCATGCCACATCACACCTTGCCATCTCAGATACCACCTATCACTTCCTACATGCCACATCACACCATGCCACATCCCTCCATGCCATCTCACATACCACCTATCACTTCCCACATGCCACATCACACCTTGCCACATCCCTCCATGCCATCTCACATACCACCTATCACTTCCTACATGCCACATCCCACCATGCCACATCCCTCCATGCCATCTCACATACCACCTATCACTTCCCACATGCCACATCACACCTTGCCACATCCCTCCATGCCATCTCACATACCACCTATCACTTCCCACATGCCACATCCCACCATGTCACATCCCACCATGCCATCTCACATACCACCTATCACTTCCTACATGCCACATCCCACCATGCCACATCCCTCCATGCCAACTCACATACCACCTATCACTTCCCACATGCCACATCCCTCCATGCCATCTCAGATACCACCTATCACTTCCCACATGCCACATCACACCTTGCCACATCCCTCCATGCCATCTCACATACCACCTATCACTTCCCACATGCCACATCACACCTTGCCACATCCCTCCATGCCATCTCACATACCACCTATCACTTCCCACATGCCACATCACACCTTGCCACATCCCTCCATGCCATCTCACATACCACCTATCACTTCCTACATGCCACATCCCACCATGCCACATCCCTCCATGCCATCTCACATACCACCTATCACTTCCCACATGCCACATCACACCTTGCCACATCCCTCCATGCCATCTCACATACCACCTATCACTTCCCACATGCCACATCCCACCATGTCACATCCCACCATGCCATCTCACATACCACCTATCACTTCCTACATGCCACATCCCACCATGCCACATCCCTCCATGCCAACTCACATACCACCTATCACTTCCCACATGCCACATCCCTCCATGCCATCTCAGATACCACCTATCACTTCCCACATGCCACATCACACCTTGCCACATCCCTCCATGCCATCTCACATACCACCTATCACTTCCCACATGCCACATCACACCTTGCCACATCCCTCCATGCCATCTCACATACCACCTATCACTTCCCACATGCCACATCACACCTTGCCACATCCCTCCATGCCATCTCACATACCACCTATCACTTCCTACATGCCACCTCACGACATGCCACATCCCTCCATGCCATCTCACATACCACCTATCACTTCCTACATGCCACATCACACCTTGCCACATCCCTCCATGCCATCTCACATACCACCTATCACTTCCCACATGCCACATCACACCTTGCCACATCCCTCCATGCCATCTCACATACCACCTATCACTTCCCACATGCCACATCACACCTTGCCACATCCCTCCATGCCATCTCACATACCACCTATCACTTCCCACATGCCACATCCCACCATGTCACATCCCACCATGCCATCTCACATACCACCTATCACTTCCCACATGCCACATCACACCTTGCCACATCCCACCTTGCCACATCCCTCCATGCCATCTCACATACCACCTATCACTTCCCACATGCCACATCACACCTTGCCACATCCCTCCATGCCATCTCACATACCACCTATCACTTCCCACATGCCACATCCCACCATGCCACATCCCTCCATGCCATCTCACATACCACCTATCACTTCCCTCCTTGCCACATCACACCTTGCCACATCCCTCCATGCCATCTCACATACCACCTACCACTTCCTACATGCCACATCCCACCATGCCACATCCCTCCATGCCATCTCACATACCACCTATCACTTCCCACATGCCACATCACACCTTGCCACATCCCTCCATGCCATCTCACATACCACCTATCACTTCCTACATGCCACATCACACCTTGCCACATCCTTCCATGCCATCTCACATACCACCTATCACTTCCCACATGCCACATCCCTCCACGCCATCTCAGATACCACCTATCACTTCCTACATGCCACATCACACCTTGCCACATCCCTCCATGCCATCTCACATACCACCTACCACTTCCTACATGCCACATCCCACCATGC
The DNA here is from genome assembly GCF_037392515.1 of Haliotis asinina. Taxonomy (NCBI): domain Eukaryota; kingdom Metazoa; phylum Mollusca; class Gastropoda; order Lepetellida; family Haliotidae; genus Haliotis; species Haliotis asinina. The sequence goes on along the minus strand of NC_090292.1, from coordinate 15,628,507 downwards.
CACATCCCTCCATGCCATCTCACATACCACCTATCACTTCCCACATGCCACATCACACCTTGCCACATCCCTCCATGCCATCTCACATACCACCTATCACTTCCTACATGCCACATCACACCTTGCCACATCCTTCCATGCCATCTCACATACCACCTATCACTTCCCACATGCCACATCACACCTTGCCACATACCCCCATGCCATCTCACATACCACCTATCACTTCCCACATGCCACATCCCTCCACGCCATCTCAGATACCACCTATCACTTCCTACATGCCACATCACACCTTGCCACATCCCTCCATGCCATCTCACATACCACCTATCACTTCCTACATGCCACATCACACCATGCCACATCCCTCCATGTCATCTCACATACCACCTATCACTTCCCACACGCCACATCCCTCCATGCCATCTCACATACCACCTATCACTTCCCACATGCCACATCCCACCTTGCCATCTCACATACCACCTATCACTTCCTACATGCCACATCCCACCATGCCACATCCCTCCATGTCATCTCACATACCACCTATCACTTCCCACATGCCACATCCCACCTTGCCATCTCACATACCACCTATCACTTCCCACATGCCACATCCCACCTTGCCACATCCCACCATGCCATCTCACATACCACCTATCACTTCCTACATGCCACATCCCTCCACGCCATCTCAGATACCACCTATCACTTCCTACATGCCACATCACACCTTGCCACATCCCTCCATGTCATCTCACATACCACCTATCACTTCCCTCCATGCCACATCACACCTTGCCACATCCCTCCATGCCATCTCACATACCACCTATCACTTCCCACATGCCACATCCCTCCATGCCATCTCACATACCACCTATCACTTCCCACATGCCACATCACACCTTGCCACATCCCTCCATGCCATCTCACATACCACCTATCACTTCCCACATGCCACATCACACCTTGCCACATCCCTCCATGCCATCTCACATACCACCTATCACTTCCCAAATGCCACATCACACCTTGCCACATCCCTCCATGTCATCTCACATACCACCTATCACTTCCCACATGCCACATCACACCTTGCCACATCCCTCCATGCCATCTCACATACCACCTATCACTTCCCTCCTTGCCACATCACACCTTGCCACATCCCTCCATGCCATCTCACATACCACCTATCACTTCCCACATGCCACATCACACCTTGCCACATCCCGCCATGCCATCTCACATACCACCTATCACTTCCCTCCATGCCACATCACACCTTGCCACATCACACCATGCCATCTCACATACCACCTATCACTTCCTACATGCCACATCACACCTTGCCACATCCCTCCATGCCATCTCACATACCACCTATCACTTCCCTCCATGCCACATCACACCTTGCCACATCACACCATGCCATCTCACATACCACCTATCACTTCCCACATGCCACATCACACCTTGCCACATCCCGCCATGCCATCTCACATACCACCTATCACTTCCCACATGCCACATCACACCTTGCCACATCACACCATGCCATCTCACATACCACCTATCACTTCCCTCCTTGCCACATCACACCATGCCACATCCCACCATGCCATCTCACATACCACCTATCACTTCCCACATGCCACATCACACCTTGCCACATCCCACCATGCCATCTCACATACCACCTATCACTTCCTACATGCCACATCACACCTTGCCACATCACACCATGCCATCTGACATACCACCTATCACTTCCCACATGTCACATCGAACATGTCATGATGCATCAAACCATGGTACATCCCACATGCCATGAAACATTACACCATGTTACATTCCACCATGGTACATCCAGCCATGGTGCGTCACAAAACAAAAAATAACCATTAAAAAGCATTTCACTCGTCTAGACGATTTCCGTCAGTGGTTTGCTCTCCAAGCATGCTGGTAATCAGATGATCAGGCATGATAATCCATGAAGTCTGGATCAAGCAAACCATTGCACCTAGCAGAGCTCTTCAGTCTTGATATATTGTACCTGTACGAGCAGCCATGTCTTCATGCTCTTCATGAAACCCGTTATGTACTACCTACACCGGGCAGTTTGTGTCATATAGAAGATTTCGTCGGGCGTCGTATTTTCCATGTTTTGATCGTGTTGACATAATGTAACATTCGTGTATGTGTGGCCGCTGATACCAAAATTGTACAACATTATCCAGAACCAAGCTGCCATAGTGCCTTCCTACCCGTGCGATATGAACATTCTTCCACACTCTCCATGCATACAATGTAGAAAGACGTTTTTGAATGTTACTACACCCTAACAAGTACATCAACTAGCTCCTGCCAGCTGGACATCAGTTAATTCCAAGGATTGCCTCTAGTAAATGGTTCAGGCGAACGGTTGGCCACTTTTCAGTGACTTGTATGCTTGACTCTATTTGTGTGCATATCTTAAAAAGCCCGTTATGGATGAATGTTTTTTTTTAGTTCTCACACAGTAATGTTCTTGCTTTATGCGGCGGTCTGTAAATGATGCAGACAATCCAGTGATCAACAGCATAAACATCAATGTACGCAAATGGGATGCGATGACATGTGTCAACCATGTGGGAGAGAGCTTTTCATGTGTTATCATGGACATACAGACAGAGAGACACACCCACGCACCCATGCACCCATGCACCCACGCCCCCACGCACGAACAGAGAACAAATACATACATAACTTATAAATTCCAATCATGTTGGTATGATAAAGCATGTGTGGTTGTTTTGACAGTGACACAATGTACATGGTATGTCCGACGTTGTCCAACATGTTGCAACATCAGTCGGGGTCAAGCAACCATCCTGCCATACCGCCCGTGAGTTACGAGCTTTATTCCCCATCTCCGTTACAATCCATGTACAAAGCATTTCAACATTGTTTTGTCCTGTTTAAACCTCGAAAGGACAGGAGCCAGTGTGGAATAGCTAACAAGTCTTTACATGTATGCTTACGGACCGTTCATACGTTGTGGCTAAGTGTGTGTGCGTATTACGCGGGTGTGCGCGCGTGCGTGTCGGTGCATGCGTGCATGCGTGTGTCTGAGAAAAGGGGTGTAGGGGTGGGGGCTGGGAGTGAGTCAATCAGTCAGTCAGTCAGTCAGTCAGTCGGTAACTCTCATGCACGCGGCCCTCAATCCAAAACATCCCTATGCATGCAAATAAACAAACAAACAAAACAAATAAATAATCACATCCCGTACGATATAAGATACATTTCTCCCCTCCATTAAAACAATGTTGTGAGTTTTTAAACAGCGCCTGTTGCTGCATCCCACCTCTCTTAAAACAAGACATACGTACCAACATGCAGGGCAGGGCAGGGCAGGGCAGGGCAGGGCAGGGCAGGGCAGGGCAGGGCAGGGCAGGGCAGGGCAGGGCAGCCGCCCACGCACTATTCATGATCATTGGCTGTGGCTATGAGATTGTTTAAGACGAACCGCTCTGTGTACAAATAATGTCAAGGTACCCCTGCAACTCTGTAGTGTAGTGTAGTGTAGTGCAGTGCAGTGCAGTGCAGTGCAGTGCAGTGCAGTGCAGTGCAGTGCAGTGCAGTGCAGTGCAGTGTAGTGTAGTGCAGTGTAGTGTAGTGTGCCGGGCCGGGCACGCTGGTGGGGGGTGGGGAGTAGTTTGGTTGGTTGGTTGGTTGCATAGCACAACATAGCACAGCATAGCACAGCATAGAATAGCGGCTGCTCTTGGCTGTTCCCCATGAAGTAATCTTGCTCTTTCACTCCCCTAAACTACAATTGCAGTTGTTTCGGCTTCCCGTTTCCAAGATGTTTATGGCAATGAGGTGGCCCTCGCTTCTCAGTGTTAGGGGCACATTAGCTGAATGAAAGTAATACAAAAGTCTTTTGCAGAAAAACATGAATCTTACTTTAAACAAACAGTCTTCAACAATCCTCATAATTTTACCTGGCCAATGGACAATTTCAGTCTCAGAATCTTATTCAACTTAGGATAAATGTTGTTTAACAAACAATCAGATAGATTCAAATTGTAAATAATTTCTAACTTATGAAAGATGTCCCGAAAAACTATACCTTCTTTAATCACGTGTGCGCATGCGCACTTGTATTTTCCAGTGTTTCATTTTATTGAAAAGATAGTAAAATGAACTACACCACAGACGGAATTACCAACACACAAGATTGTATTTCAAGGGTTACAATGCATGCTTCTGTTTGCTAATATTGTCACCAATTTTCAATTTGGGGACCTGTTTTCTTCAATGGCTAATTTCTTTTGTGTCAGTCCGATTGTAAGTGTCAATAATATCCAGAGACCGTGTACTTAGACATGCCACACACGCCCACTGTTATCTCTCCCCGAGATGAAAACAATCTCTCAGCTGAAGATCTGCCGCCAGAACTGTTGTGTTCGCGGCGTGACGTCATATATGGTTATGATGACGTCATGACTCTGTCCCCGTCTCAACAGCCAGCTGCTGCTTACACAAGAAAAGTGTCTTGTTTACAAACATCGGCTGGGAACAGCTGGACGTCTGCCAGACCTGCTATCTTGCCGGCGTGACGTCATATCTGGCTATACTGACGTCACGGCTGTGTCTTGATATTGGGCTGTGTAATTGCACCCAGTTGTTGTTCAGTAACTCGTTTACAAGTCGAGTGACTTGTTTACAAGTATCAGCTGCGAACGACTTTTGACTGAAACAGTTATGTAGCCCTTCGACATACCCAAATTAATCAATAAAGTATTGTTCTAATTATTTGATTCAAGTATCCATATTTCCCAGGGAAATACCCTCAATGCATCAACAACACATAGTCAATTTTATTATATTTGCAAGAGTGAAATACTGTAAATACTGATGAAAATAAAAAAGATATTTTCACTGAGTAGAATATCACTTCTGCCGGCTTACGCGATCTCTCGATCATTTACAAACAACGATGAAAAAATAATAAAAATAATATTTTGTTAATGTTGTCAAATAACATATCAGCTTTGTCAGGCCACGAGATGAAATATACATGATATTTGACAACGTTTACAAAATATCCTCCATATATTGCGCACACATAAAATATTATTTATCAGGTCATGTGACCGTCGCCATGTCGCTCGATGATTATGTAAAAAGTAAGCTCATTGGCATTTCAGATTTTGATAATTGCATTCTATGAACAATAATTCAATGAATTCAGTTGATCAGTATTTCAAAGTGATGGGAGTGCGGCGTAAAACTCAACTCACTCACTCAAAGTGATGGTTTGCCGGCGTATTTGTTGTATCAAATTCAGCCCTTTAACGCAAACGAAGTCTGTCAGTCAGTCAGTCAGTCAGTGTATGTTATAGTATTCCCTTCTAGACCAGTAGACATTCCATGCGACCTTTCGTACATGATGACAGTTACTGTGATATGTGTTTAAAGTTTGTTTCTCAGGTAGTAACGCAGAACACAAACACCCTAACATGACAATACAAACCTTCAAGAAACACACTAACACTTTAGCCATCTTACAACCCTTCCATCTCGCAGATTTCAGGATAAATGTATTAATCACAAATATGCTCTGATCACACGAGGTCATCGGTCTGTCGGTGGCTAGTCGGCAAGTCGACAGTGGTCAAGATTTTCGTGTATCTGGCGACCAGTTCGCGCTCAGACAGCCTATTTGATGTAACACTGTTCCATGAAGTTATGCTACATAGTTATTTTCGCCAAGAAGGAAAGTTATTTACTGCGAAATCCAGTTCTGTATGTGAGAGTATATCTTTAACAAGTCTAACACATATCTTTAAAAGAAATAGATAAATAATGCAGTTGTTCGAAATAGAATACAGGTTTTCTGTGGCCTACAGTTTCAACAAAATGTAACAGCCATGTGACATAAATTTTCCATAATGGTGACGTGGTACCAATGCCATCCAATATCAAGAATAGCTAGCTTTTTGTGCGGCCATCATTCAAATCAGTTTAGGAAACATTTGCGCATGTACTGCAATTCTGATTTTATGGGGGCAAAATAGCACCTTCACAGCATGTGAATATGGAACCTATGGCTCTTGATATATTGTAAAAAGAATGTACATTAAATTTGCATGATTGTCTGCTGGGGTTTGATTGTCTGTTTAATCCTGTATTGTGTTCTTCATAAGTTGGTGCTTGTTCTCCTTGGAAACCACATTCTAAATTATATGGCACACAAATGGTGAAAAAATAAATACATACTGAAAACACATAAGAACATGACCACATGGAGAAATGAGTTACATTCACAATGGGTAGTACAAGGTAGTTAATACGGGAATATACCACAGTGGCTAAATGTAACCAGACATAACCCTCCATTTTAATGGCGGTGAACTGTGCTGGGTGCATGCACCACACTCTTTTGTGAAAACCTGACCATATGACCACACTATCATCAGTTCTGCTGATTGGAAAAACACATTAATAACCTATCTGAGATAAACTTCCAAATGTTGAATATGAACATTCCAGGTGGGCCAATCTACTGTGACTGTTGCACGTGCCATGAGAGCAGACGGACAATTCACAATCTTAGAACACTTGTACATCAAAAGGGTTTGGCATCTGATCCCCTAAGGTCAAAACAGCCATTATCGTTTTATACCTGCAACATAAACCGGTAATGCACTGCTTAGGGGGTCGTAAAGCTGCCCAGACTATATGAAACCATCTGTCTTTGTGCCCGGTGTCCTTAACTTGGACTGATTCTGACACTTTTAAACTGTAATGAACATCTATACTGGGCACATTTGCACCTGCTGATGGCAGTATTTCTTCTAAAATATAGCTATTGTTGTCTTAGAATGGCCATCGAGATCACCCGACCTTACATTTGGAATGCTGTTGTGAAAAGGAGTTGGTGTGGAGTGTTGGGGGTGTTGGGTGACTGTGGGGTGTGGAGTGTTGGGGGTGTTGGGGGTGTAGGGTGTCGGGGGGATTGGGTTGTTGGGGGGTAGGGTGTCGGGAGTGTGGGGATGTGGGGTGTTGGGGGTGTTGGGGGTGTAGGGTGTCGGGAGTGTGGGGATGTGGGGTGTTGGGGGTGTTGGGGGTGTTGGGGGGTAGGGTTTCGGGAGTGTGGGGTGTGGGGTGTTGGGGGTGTTGGGGGTGTAGGGTGTCGGGGGGATTGGGTTGTTGGGGGGTAGGGTGTCGGGAGTGTGGGGATGTGGGGTGTTGGGGGTGTGGGGTGTTGGGGGTGTGGAGGTCACAGAATAATCTCTAATCCAGATGATGGGTCACTGTGATATCAAAGTATGATACCACCTGAATGCATGATACTTTGTCAGTGTGTGCTAATTACAGGTGTAACCACTTCCAACAAACTTTCTTCTATATGAGCGTCTTTGTGACATAACGTAGCACATGTGAAGTTCCTATTTTTGTTTAGTATGCTTGTCCATATGAAAGATGGCACTTTTGTTACAGATTTTGTAATACGCTATTTCCATGAGTGTTTTTTGTTGTTGTGTTTTTCACTAATTATATTTAGTAGAATTACAAAGCAAGTAGCAACTTCTGTTAAATGACTGGATCTCTTTAATGTCTTTGATGATGTGTAAGTGAACTACAATCCTGTATCAATTATCTTTATGTGCACAAATGTCGCACTTACATTTTTCTGCATTTTAGAGCTGCCAGGGGACCTCCTGCATTTCGGGAAAAGGATGTTATCTTTATTATTCTGATGAATGGAATGAAAGTGAACTGAGGAAGTTAACCAGGAATACAAATCAACAGAATTTGATGGCAGCCATGTTCCAGGGAAAGTTAACAACATCACTAAAGATGACGGGAATTGACAGTTATCTTGAGGGGCTACATGAAGGACCTGTGGATCCATTATACAAAATTACCGATGTTGTTTGGATGTGTTGTGGTGATTGGGTTTCCATAGTGAAGGCAGGCAAGTTCCAGGGCGAGTTGTCAACATCATTGATCTGTGTGGTGTAACACAAACTTATAGGTGTACAAATTAGGAAATGCTGTGCCACTGCTGACGTGAGATATTAGATAGTTGAAGGAGAGTTTTTGAACAGTTTGAACGAATACTGATGTTTTGACCTATTTTTTGTTGTCTGATTTTCTACATGAGCATATTAACTTAGGTGATGGATGTGGTGTGTCTGCTTGCTGCCTGGTCCATGGAGTAATATAGCTGTGTAGGAGGATATCCACATTAATGTGACACATTTCTTTTGTGCAGGAAAGATGGTGTCCACTTGTTTATGTTGTGGATTATTTCAGTTCAAGTTCTTGAGTGCTTGTTCTGTATTTGTTTGAATGGGCACAGGAAGACATGATAGAACGATACATTGTTGATGTTTGAGGTTTTCTGCTTGTTAACATTGCTTTTAATTCTGCTAAATCAGGGTGGGTGTACTCGATGTAATGTATTTTGGTTGTATTTGTGGTTGTGTGAGATGCGGACCACTAGGGGGAAAATGTAGCCCCTAAGAATTTTATTATCACCCTCGCATGCCAATGCCTTGTCTGTCCGTCATTTTGACTCTACCTAAAAAAGTGTTCAATACTTTTCAACAAAAGTTGGTAGATACAACAAAATGAACCTAAGGTTTGGTTACTTTTATTTTTCTCGATGCACATGGAAATGATTCGGACTCAAAAAGGGAGGTTTGGGCTTCGTTTCTAGAACACAACTCAAAAACCTTTCAATATCTTTCAGCAGAGCTTATGGAGATATATAAACTTATCTCAAAGTGATGCCTTTCGCTATTTACAGATTATTGTCATTTCTATTTTTCCCGCTTTCCCTTGGAAACGAAACAGTCTCAAGAGGGAGGGTTAGGCTTTGTTTCTGGAGCGCAACTTGAAAACCTTTAAATATCTTTCTACAGAACTTGGCAGACATGTGAGGCATATCCCAAAGTGATGCCTTTTGCTATATGCATACTTTTGTTATTTTATTTTTCCCACTTTCCACGGAAACAGTTCTGACCTAGTCTAAAACAAATTTGCTTGGCTTTAAGTAACTGTCAGATGATTTGTTCCTTCAAATATTTAGGGGCTCAGGAGAGTTGTCATCTTCTGACAAGCCCCACCCGGAAACCCAATTTTCAGTTTCTCTAAGAGTGATTTGAATTTTCTTTTCTGCTTTTTGGGGGTTTTGGAAGTGATCCATAGTGAAAAGTCAAACAATGCTCGGGAGAGCCTGTTTCCGTTTGCAGTGTTTAAAACTTCCAAGATTTCAAGCCAGACAGTCAGACTGGTAACTTGAAAATATTACCAGTCTGGATACAAACTTGCCTGCCCAGTTTTCAACAATAAAAAACGAAAACAATCAGGTTTCTGAATACCGTCTTTACTGCATGTACGCTACATGGCCTGGTTATATATCTGTTCCATTTTCTACCTCACAGTTACAATCAAGGTCGGACAAATCAGAGTCATCGTCCGCAGTGCAAAATTTACATTGGTCTTTTGTTACGACTAAACTGGGTAAGGGAAAAATGTGAATACAATTCACCACCAAGCCCCACCCTTTAAATAATGGGCGTTTTCAAACCACCTGTATTTTCAAAGACATTCTTGCCCCAGATATACGTTCTTATCAATCAATAAAGATTCGTATCTACTGCTTCATGTTACATTTCCTTGCCAGTGGTGTAAGCATCTGGACCGAAATGAAACATCATAACAGAACAAAGACATCTATGAAGTATATAAGTTTGTGTTTTCTTTCTTACGTTGAAATCAAAATGTTGTGTGAGGTTTACTCACTTTATGCAGCTTTGTTCCTGAAATGGTTTTAATTACATATAAGCAGTAGAATCTCTGCTTTTAAGCGAAAAGAAGGCTTTTCCTTTCAAACAAACTGCCATGCTATTGCTGGTTTGTATCCCGTCACTTGGTTGTCAGGTTTGTCCAGCAAAATACATATGTATGTTATGCATAAATGTAAGTAAGTAATACCAGGGACCCATATAAATTCAGTTGGCGTATGTAAAAATCAATTGATACGTCACAATAACGACCCAAAGACAAACACAGCGATTTTGCAAATTTTCGCAAGTTTGGACTGTGCCTGTGTTTCAAGATTGCCACCTCCTAAACATACCAGAGCTCTGCGAAAACACAATAAATTTGATGTTTGCAGATATCAAACGGTAGATGTTTAAAGGGAAAACATTTCTGCTTCACATTATGGTCATGTAAAAGTCAATAATTATGCCACAATTACGCCACAAACAGTAGGAGGGGGTTCGGATTTGGGCACTTTTCACTGATAACTGAAGGAAGCGCCCGTAAAATCTAGCAACATTGCCCACTTCCCGTTTTTTTTCTAGTGGTCTAGTAAACAGTCGATTCTTAAACAGGCCGTAACTCTGTTGTCCGTAGGCCTACAGTCAAAATATTAAGCATTTTGGAAATGTCCGGATCTAATCTTTCCAGTAGTTTGTATATTGTATCACGTCCCATTCAGCAGTATTCCTGCGTTACACTGGCTTGGCAGTGAATGATCACAGAAATACATGAGGGTTAAGGAAATAGTCCATTCTGTTACAGTGAGTGAGTGCAGTTTTACGCTGCACTCACTGCAATATTCCAGCTATATGGCTGCGGTCTTTACATCATCGAGTCTGGACCAGACACTCTAGTGATCAACAGCATAAGAATCGATCCCTCCAGGTGGGAAGCTGACAGGCCATACACCCTCTGTTCTGAGGTCTACAATCAAAACAGTTAGTGTTCTTGAAATGTCCAGTTGTTTGTATATTTGACTGTGCCATCCTGTTTGTTTTTCTGGAGTTTGTGAATAGTTAATCGTGTCAGATGCGTTCACTCAGTTGCACCATGCAACCAATGTGGACAGGATTCATTTTGGACAATTTTGTTGTCAAGTACAGTGTTTCGGATAGTAAATGAAAGGGTCTTCTAGTTCCTATTGCTGTATCGTTTCTTATACTGCAAATACGAAGCTGATATTTGTACAACACGTTGTCATCTGGTATAGGCACATGTTCATCAAGTATGAATGTTCTAAATGAAATGTAATGTATTATGCAATAAATGTAGTTAGAGCCTATTTTTGAATGAACTTCAATGCACCATGCAACCAATCTTGATAGAACCTATTTTGGCCAATCTCGTTGTCGTGTATTGTATTTTGTACTTGCATGGACAATGAAAGTGGTCTTCTTGTACCTATTGCTCTCTCATTTCAAAGTGCAAATAAAAAGCTGATATTGGTAGTTCTAGTTGCCAGATGGTAAAGGCATATGTGCAGCAAGTGTGAATGTTCTAGATGAACTGCAATATTAATGCGCAATGCAACCATTGTGAATGGGACTCGTTTTGGATCTTGATTATCTTTAGACTTGTGTCATCCTATAGTAGGAACTTCTAGAATGCCACTGAAACAAATCATTGGCTTAACTTCATCAATGTTTATGGCTTCTCACTGAAGATGGGTATTCTTATGCTCATAAATAATATAAAATGAACCATAATGTATTTGACGTCTATGCAGACCATTTGCTTTGAGTGGCAAACTAAAACAATATCTGTATTTGTACTTTTTAAGCTGTCAATCACAGTAGGTATACCTACATGTGTATCTTATATAATCAATGTGTGAATGTGGTTTCACTTGATTTTAAGTCTTGTTAGAGGCAATGTCTTCTGAAAATGCACAGCTGAAAAAGGATCAAACACAAATAAAATCCTATTCTCACTCCCCCACTTCCCAATTCAGGCACTGTATCACTGTTAACTTCACGGTTAAAATCCAGGGGCGACTTTATAAGACTTTAAGTGACAGTAGACATTATTTTGACGAAAGATATTTTTAAGACATTAAGGATGTCATTTTTGGTATGATTAAGCATTGCAATATGTTGTTTTGATGTCGTATTGAAACTAACCAACTTTGAGCTTGGTTGTTTTATTGAAGTGAGAAAATTAGATTCATGGAGTGTATCAAACAGTGTCGAAAGATAAGTAGCATCCCATACGTTAGATATTATCTCCCTTAGTTTCATGTACAAAAATGTGTATGCAATTTGCATGGTAGACATTCTACTTATCGTTGATATTTAATTTGTAGGATCAGATGTATTAAGATGACTGGTCCATAGTTGACAGTAAGACAGGAAGGAGATCTGTCAAATCCATGCATGAATACCAGACGAATTTTCCCTGTACCACAGAATACTGCATGAACTTTGCAACAGTAGTTCTTGCTATGACTAAGGCATGAATATGTTACATTTTAAACATAGGCTAAAACCACAACTACCCACAGGTCCTTGAACGAAGGATAGATACAGATTTAGGTCAAATTGCTTTTTTGGTCAGTTCTCCATGACATGTGTGACAAAAAACAATTTCGAAAATATGAAATATTTAACGTCCCTACCATGATCAGATCATGTTTGTTTCCCAATACCTGAGCGTGCCAAGCGACACATACACTTTTTAAAATTAGTCTGCCCTTTAATAGTGATTCATAAACACTGCTCTGCCATCGAATGGAATGGTTACAATCACTGCATTGCCTGGTCGGGACTTGATTCTTCACAAACCACATCGTACAGCTGTAATACTGCTGGAAAATTCATACTCATAGCACAATCAGATCTGTACAATTGACCCTGCATTTAACAGAGAATGCTGATGGATATGGTAAGAGGTTGATGCTTTCATTATGACGTCATGCACCGGCAAGGATAAAGGATGTGGATGAAGAACACGGACAGTCTATCAAATATATGCATGATCCAAAAACAGACATTGCCTGGTGATTACAAATTCATGATGCAGAATCTGCCTCTGTTTGATAAGCTAAACTATTCTCCCCACCACATTGTAATCGTACTTATTTTCACGTGTGATTATGTGTCAATAATCATACCAAGGAAAATATTCATAGTCAAGTCATGACAAATTATAATTGTTTCCGTGTACCATCAGATGCTGGCATTTTACAGCAAGAAAGTCAAAGAACTAGTATGTTTATGGCAAACAAGTCCTGGGGACCGGCAATAAATTCACCAAATAACAACTGTTAAGATTCATGCAAATGGCCTTTGTTACGGCTAAGCATTTACCCTGATAAACGATGTAAGAAATCCCAGCAAGAACCAGCAAAACAGAACAAAGACAAGTCTATAACATTCAAATATTATTATTAGCAAAGAGAGAGAGCAACATATACAAAGTCACAATTCAATTGAACAATACTGATTTCAAGTACAATACAAATGCGACAAAATCTAAGGTCAGTGGGTCACAAAATACAAGACAGCAAATTCACCAAAGTCTTAGTGAGAAATGTGACCCATCATAATTATTGTTCAAAACACTAAACGTTGTGCCCCAATAATAATTATTACTTAATTCATAACAGAAATATACAGAAAATACACACTGGTAACACCTTGTCAATTCTATTTGCATCCTAATAATTCATATGCGATGTGTGTATGGAATTCCATGTCTATTTTTAGTAACAACCCCTAGCGATTATTGTCACTGGCTGGACGCCTTGTTCAGCCTCAACCCACATGAGAGTCATTTTCACCTGAGGCTATGTAATGTGTCAGATAGCAATACTCTATCGGGACCAGTATTGAAAAAAAACCCTTAAAGGTACAGAATGGGGTTATTAACCCATTCAGGTCCGGACCTAACTTATGATTCATTTATTAAACCTTCACAATGTCTAAATACACTTACTTCATTTCAAATGACCATATATCATCGACAGAGTTAGAAATATACAGTATTTTTCGTAATGTTATTGAAAACAATCAATTATTGGACACATGCTTTGGCAAAGTTGTCAAATGTACATTACAACATACTATTTCCATCTTTTTGTGCGATCGTGTTATGCAATTAACGTGACATCTCAGCTTTTCTCACCTCGACTCTAGTGCTCGGCACCATATGTTTTATGCTAAATACATGACGCATTTTCCTCCCAGGTCATAATCTAATACGATATACGTCCACCGAGTTCCATTATATAGGTATAGGTGGTGATATTTGTACAACACTCTACCTCAGTTCGTGGCCAGTTGATCTCACATCTGGGACAGTTGTTGACATTTTGACAAGTATGAGCCCCCAAACTGTCTTCGTTTTAGTGAACACGATTCATTTATGGCGGCTAGCTTTGATCAGTGCATGTCTATTTGTTATGGAGACTTTGTGATGGATACCATCACTCAGGAGTTTGAAATGCGAGAAGAAACTGTGCTAACAAGTCTTTTGTCAACAACAAATTGCACCCTACGAAAATATATATGATTACAGTATTTAACACACTGATAAATGCTCACAGAGTCACAGGTCTCAAGACTTAGTGAGTGAGTTGATTTTTACGCCGCACTCAGCAATATTCCAGCTCTATGACGGCGCTCTGTAAACAATCGAGTATGGACCAGACAATCCAGTGATCAACAGCGAGCGCATCGATCTGGGTATTTGGGAACCGATGACACGTGTCAACCAAGTCAGCGGGCCTGACCTCCGATCCCGTTAGTCACTTCTGATGACAAGCATAATCGCTTTTCATGGTAAGTGTGGGTTGCTGAAGGCCTATTCTACCCCAGATGCTCACGGGTCACTCAGGCCCCATGAAACAATACAACAAACTGCAGTAAAGGGTAATACTAGTATTTTGGAAAGATTTAAACACAACCTTCCTTCAATACACAATTCGGCCAATTTAAACAGGGGAAACAAATAATTTTAAGTGAAAGAAGCTGGTCAGTTGATATAAGATAATATCTATTTTTTGTTTGTCTTTGGAAAGGAAAAAACTCAGCTAATTGACATATTTTCTTTACATTGAACTGAATTTCCTTGGAATGGATTTACTTTTAAACAGTCGAAAGCTAGGAGGACTTCGAAAACTATCCAGTATGTGAGAAACAGTTATGTTACTTTTTAACACTGTACAAAGTCAAAAACTAAAAAATACATTGATACTATTAAACGTTATCTCTTGCAAGATGGAATTCATAGTGATCCATGACGAAATCGAAAATTTTGCAAGAACGAGAGCAGTGCGGCAAGATACATATCTTTTTTCTTCCTGCACATCTGTGTATATTGCTTAAGCACCATCACTTCAACATATTTTATCGACTAGTATGAAAGTGTGTGGGGTAGCCACCATCACAAGGTCCATTTCTATGTTAAACATCCAAGTGCGAGTCACCTTTTGAACTAATCGATAAACCTTTGATATTTTTTGTTTACATTGCAAGCAGGGTGATGAAAACACTGCACAACTGGGCCATGTTACTCACAGACTGGCCGAAACAAGAAGACGGAAATACAGAAACCCCAGACTACATCAGCATAGCTTTCAATAATTGGATGCTCTTTTGGCCAGCTACAGCACGACTGTACATATATAAAATATTTTCTGTTGCTGAACAAGTCAATAGATATCGATGGAAGAAATGCCATATGGAGATGTTTCTGTGAAAGCAACACTTGATTTTATTATTTGACTTTCTCGACATACATATTTCATGCTATACAAGTGAAGAATATCTACAGGATCAATCCATATCTAAGGATAGAATCAACATAATTTGCAATCACACAAGCAAGTGGTGCAATATAACCGTCATTTGTTTAGCCGGGATTTCAACTGAATTTACATGGAGTCGATCTAGATGAGAGACTGGGCAGTATAATTGTAGACTCATTTATTTGCTTACATGCCTGTGAACTTCCGTGATAGATAGTCTTTTGAAACCAGTGAAGGTAAGAGTTAGGCAACACCGGGACTGGACGACAAGGCGCGCCGATTTGGTTGACAGGTCTTAATGAATCCCAATAGTGTAGAATGTGCTGGTGATCACCGGATTGTCTGGTCCACAGTCCAGTATGTACAGACGCTGCCATATAGCTGGAATATTGGTAATGGCGATGTTAATCAACAAACAAACAAACGTACTTGCATGCAATGCAATATAAAGTTTTAACATCCAAACACACGTGTGCATGACTTTTTCAGAGTAGGCCCGATCGTTTCAACCTTTTCCGATTGAGCTGGAGTGACGGGTGTATGCTGTGGGTAGTAAATTCTTCCAAATCACTCACTGTGTATTGTTGTCTTATGCTTATGTCGGTTTGTTCAGGTTTAATAAAGTTAAGAAAACATACTGTCCAGTTCTACAAACTGTTCATATCCCATAACTGTAGTAAATAAACTTCACAATATTTCACCCAATGAGTTTGTGATCTTTTGTAGCAGGACTGTAGCTGCCATGTAAAGTAAGTTTTCGAGATACGTTTTATATAATATCACCTACACCTGTCAAGGCCAGCTGGCTCCATAACTATTACTGAAACATTGAATCCATTGCCATAAGAATTTATCTAACGA
Organism: Haliotis asinina; assembly: GCF_037392515.1. Taxonomy (NCBI): domain Eukaryota; kingdom Metazoa; phylum Mollusca; class Gastropoda; order Lepetellida; family Haliotidae; genus Haliotis; species Haliotis asinina. Next base: position 15,612,063 of record NC_090292.1, on the reverse strand, counting down.
TAAACATTCGTTCCTGCCCCACTGTAAGTTACCATGGTTTCGCTCTAAAAAAATACCAAGAAATGTATACTTTACACATTATTGTAGAGGGATGACCTTGGCTAGATTTGACAGCAGCTGCTAGCATCTGAGTTAGTGAGTGTATGAGTTTAGTTTAACGCCGCACTCGGCAAGATTCAAACTTTATGGCACTTGTCTGTAAACAATCAAGTGTGGACCAGACAATCCAGTGATGAACTGCCTGAGCTTCGATTTGCGCAATTGGGAACCGACGACATGAGTCAACCAAGACTTTCATGGCAAACATGGGTTGCTGAAGATCTTTTTCACCTGGATGTTCACGGGTCACTAACATCGGAAGGGATGGTTCCATGTAACGTTCATGTAGACATAAAAAGTACTGTAAATCATCATGGTCAGTTTATGGTGATACAACTCCAGGTGTTGGAGTCTGTTTTATGACATTCAGTATTTAAACAGTCTTATATTCACAGTTTGCTATTCTAGCTGTTACTGTCCCGCTGACAGTTGAACATCATAGCTTAACATTATGTTTTATGAATGTTGCGCTTGTTTTCGTCAGAGCAGTACTAACATAATACTAATGTGACACACGCACGTATTTTCAAATAAGGAAGAGTGGATTGTGCGGTTTCTGTAGCACAGATACTTTAAATCTGTTGAGTGTCTGGACGTCAAGACGTTTTGGAATAATTTACTTTTCTGTATAACAACCAGACAATCCAGTGATTATCAATATGCGATACAATGACAGAAGATGTGTTTGTGAATCACTATGAAATATTGACGATACCAGTTGGTCATGGAGAGGTGACTACATCCTGTCTCACACGTGGTACCCGTCATAAACATGTCAACATGAAGTATCTTAGCAATGGCTTCAGTTTTCACAGATATCTATGTTAGATTGTGCTGTATCAGTCTTTGATATCTATTTATATTTCACTCATAATTCTTGCTATGATACTTTGCCATACACTTTCTAAACCTAATGACCAAGTGTATGCAATTAGTAGTCGAACCCATGTTGTCTGAGTATAGCATTCATTTTCATGTAGCGCTGTAGTGTATATTGTGCTTTCCTAACAACTATCAAGACTAGTTATCACCATTTCTGATTCTTTCATGTCATTCACCAAATGTGAATAACGTTCGTAATAAACTGTTGTGTTTCAAACCTTGACATATTGAAAAAATTTCATAATTGGAATTGGGTTGTTTTTTTTTTTGTTGTTGTTGTTTTTGTTTTGTTTTGTTTTTTGTTTTGTTTTTGTTTTAAAACAAAAGAAGCAAATTCACTCTCAGTGTGAATGTTGACAGATGCTGATTTCAGCTGACGGGAGTATGGAGATGTCGACGCGTGGTGGAACTATCAAAGTTGACTTTAGCTAATCTCAGGGAAAAGAGGTGTAGAAAAAGGTGAAAACTGACATGTCACCTGCTAGTTCCACACTGTCAGTATCCTCTGCTTGGTATCTGTTGAGTCGATAAAACAGAGACGGAAATTTAGATCCATATGATGTGTATGTTTCAGGCAAATTAACATCTGCACTTTTTATGGACTGAACTGTAATGTCACAGATTCACAACATAGTCAGGAATATTTTCATTTAATTCTCATCCCTTATGTCTTAGAACTGGAGAAAGACAGGAATGCCAACACTCGCGAGATTTTTTAGCTAAGATACATAGGCCACACCTCCATAGGCCGCGTTGGTGGAAATCCTTTGTCGCACTTTCGCGCACTCGTTACGACTATTGCGCACGAAAAAAGTATATGAATGGCTTCTTTGTACTTATACCTACATGTGCGCCCTAGTTTCGTTATGAAAATATTGCAAAATAAATTTTTGCAAGCTATCAAACATCTCAGTCGATCACTCGCATGAGGGGCGCCATTTTAAATCACTGGACGCGAAGGGATTCCCTCCCTAAAATAGTAAGACATCTGTTCCACACCTCGGTGTTTGTTTATAACAAATTTTCATACATTTTTAGATAATTAAAAGGATTTAGTGGAGAGTTTCGTTCCCAATCAAGACTGACTGACCACCCAGCCCTTTCAACAACTGTTTTGAAAGGAATTGCTCTGGAGTTTTCAATGCTTTCTACAATAGTCATTATATTGGATCATTGCTGCCACCGTGACAGTGCATTGGTGTTTCTGTACTTCTCCTAAAAGTTTGACTACAAAACATAGTTTACTAATAAGACATATTGAATATAGGAACTAAATAATTACTGAGTTAAAGAATCAAATATCTCTAAATTCCATGTATGCATTAAAAAATGAATAAAAAAATTTAAAAAAACCCTTTAACATTCCTCAGTTCACATTTCTACTGCCTTGAAATCACTTGCCATCACTTTTAACATTTCCATTTTGTGTTACTCTGGTTTCAAGCACCCAGCTTCAATCCTTGCTGCACATCTTTTCTTTTCCACATTAGCAAACAAGTAGCAAAACAGTGTTTGTTATGTTTCAATCATAAACAAATACCAAAATACAGCAAAACAAAAATCTAAAAAGCAATTGTTATACGGAGAAGGATCATTCAAATTACAGCACAAAGGCAAATATCATATTTAAACTCTTGTTCATATATCATTGATGAAAAAGGTGTTTATTTTTTAAGTCACTTATATACTTCAGTGAAGTCTCAGTTCAGGAAGCCAAATATATACAAATGATAACATAAGGTGGATATATCTACAAAATAATTGTTAAAACGTTAGGGTCATTGAAATTACTTCATAATGCCAAATACCATATTTAACTCTTGTTCACTCACCACTGGACAGAAGGCTTTAATTGTCCTGTCAGTTGAAGAAATTCCATTTGCAAATATGACAGTACCTCTTCCTTTTGACAGCACAAATAGCAGGATTTCCAAATTATCAATGAAGTCTTAGTTCAGAAAAGTATGCTTTTCAAGGTGCAAATTTCATTGACTTATATTGAGAACTTTAAGAAAGACGAGTATATGAAATTGTACATGAAGTTTATTCTAAATCAAAGGTTATAATTTCATTTGCTTTTGAAAGTACATTGTATATTACTGCATGAAGTTATGTCGCAGTCATCAGTATCCCCCGCAATGGCAAAAGAGTCTTCATGAATATGTCTATGAGTTATGTTTATTTAACATTTTTGGCGTGTACATAGCAAAGTTGAAGGAAAGCATTGACAGTATTTTAAGTTCTGCTCCAGAAAGGAGCAATACCACCAACTTCAGTTGCCATGGAAACACACGCACGCACGCACGCACCAGTTCACAAGATATACATACGTATGTACAAAAATTGGTGAGGAAACGGTGAACGGGTTTAGAGTTCTGCTCCGGAAAAGAACAGGTCCACATTTTTCAGTCAAAGACAAACTTATTGCCATGAAAACGCCAAAATATTTTATTCAGAAATCCAACGCTGTCAAAGCCAGTACACCTCCAGATCTATCTATGTGCCAGTTTTGGTGAAGGAATAGAGAATGATTTTAAGGACAAATCTCCATGGAGTCCATTTTAATACCCTTGAGAATGGCGTTGCGAGGGATAAAAATGTTTTAATGCCAAATATATAATGATTACTTATGATAACAATCTTTGACAGTAACCTTTGATGCAGAATAAATGCCCATACCCTTTTTTCGAGGCCGTAACTTGACCATTTTAGGCTTAGGGGATTTTTCACAAGTATACATGACCTGGTGTTTTCTCCCTGATGTTTTTTTCCATGCGTCTGTCCGTCATCATTTCATTTCTGGAGCATAGCTCTAAAACCGGTTATCACCTTTCAGAATAAATGGGAGTAAATATGGATCAGGGTCTAAAGTGGTGCCTTTTGCTATTTGCAGATTTTTTGCATTTTTACTTTACTTGGTTTTATGGAAACGATTGGACTAAGTGAAAAAGAGCAGGGTCATTCAGTCTAAATTGGAAACGAAAGTCTTCACATAATCCTTTTCAGTTTTTAAGAATGTATGAAAATCTGTTGTAAATTTGTAAACAAACAGCGAGGTGTGGAACACGTGTGTTACTATTTTAGGGAGGGAATCCCTTCGCGTCACGTGATTCCAAATGGCGCTGCTCATATGTGAGTGATCGACAGATGTCTGATGGCTTGCAAATATCATGTAGTGAACGCTATGTATCTTAGCTAGAGATTTGCGTGACATCAATACAAATAGGTTCCGTACGCGATACTTCCCCGAGAGTTTGGGTTCTTCACTTTCGGTTGACTGCTTGTAATGATGGGACAATTGCAGTCTTCTACTTGCATGAATATTCGTTGATTTCACATTAATTTCAGACTCGCTGTGCGCATGCGCAGAGCGTGTAAAAATATCCACTGGTCAATTCCGCTTTGGACGTACGCATACCGATAGTGTAAATACACTCAAAACAAAGTGATTAAATAATAATTATTTACGAGTGACAACTGTTCATATCTGACTAAATAAATCAATGTACATATGCTTTTCAGGTACTGATGTGCTATTTTGGTTGCAACTGCATCAGAAATATGTGTTTTGATAGTTGTGAGAAGGGGATGTGCGGGAAGAAGGGTGTTGGCGAGATGTGTTTATACAATAACTTATTGACATAAATCAAGCTATTTATTTCTTTACTCCCGGTCTTTTGTACATACAGGTATAAAAATAAGTTGTAATAGACATAAAAGTATGTATTTGATTTGATTTTTCGTTTTCTTTAGCGTGTGTATACACTATCGGTAAATGTACGTCCAAAGCGGAATTGACCAGTAGATATTTTCACACGCTTTGCGCATGCGCACAGTGAATCTGAAATTAATGTGAAACCAACGAATGCTCGACTTAAGCGAATGGATAAATAGCATCAATATCTATTTTAAATGAAACTAATAATTACTTAAATAAAGATCAGCAATAATGATCGGATGTATGTCTTGTTTAGAAATGACAGATAACACGTGGCGTGATTTCCAGACTTCGTGATTTTTCACGTATTGCATAAATTATATTATCAACTAAGTTTTTGTTTGATCGTCCTTCACCCATGCACGTTCATTTGAAATCATTTCAGCATGAAATACATACTTTTAATTAAAATTTTCTGTCACTCACTCCATATCTTCGGTGTACCAATCTGACGGGTGAAGCTTAGACTGGACTGGTGTATAGGTCCGCATCGCGGCTCCCGCCAGTCTGTATTTTCAAGCAAAATAACCCGAAATGTTGTGGTTGTAGCGTAGTTCATTCTCAAATCACGTGAGAATTCACATTTATGGGACGTTCAATAATCATGTCCACATGCGTCTATGGAAATTACGCCAAGTGACGAATACTTATGTCCAATTACTAGATCTTCAGTCTGTAAATCTAACTTTGATGGTTGTTAAGTTGGCAATCTTTAAAATGTATGGCCTAATTTATATCGTTCTGGATCAGATCAGTAATTATTTTGCCATGACCAGTATTAAACGTAAGTTTCTTTTCAGTGTTTACTTCACAGGGTCACTAATATTTTGATAAATCGATGACTAAAATTAATAACTATCATGTAAGATATGATAATGGAGACTTGCTGATCTACCAAAGATTGCCGCCCGGTTTTATATATATATATATATATATATATATATATATACTTGATTATTTACAGACCGCCGCCATATAGCTGTAATATTGCTGAGCGCGGCGTAAAACTACACTCACTCACCCACTGATAAGGTTTTATCTATACATATACATGGCTTAATAAGTGGTTATGCCATTTACGTCCAGGTGAGGCTTCTGAGTAATGAAACTGAGTAAAATAAACATTTGATAAAACAGAAATGTCACTTCCTTAAAAAATGACACAGAAATGAACGTACAGATATAAGAATTTTTCAGGCCATGATTTTCTTTAATTTTTCAAGGTGTTTAGTGTTGCGGAACAACAATAATTTGTTCATTATGTATAATTAATTTTAAAAATCAGAAGTTATATGTGTACTCTTAAAATATTTTTAGGTATCAACTGTGAAGGAGTGGTTACAGTCTGAACTTAAGAATGTAACCCCAGCATTTGCCTTCTACAAAGCATCACAGGCATTAGAAAACAGCTCAGAGAATGGTAAAAATGTATTTATTACTTGTCAAAGAAAATATTACAGCACAACGTTCCAGTGTCTGCTAGTACCAGTTAAGCTTTGAGTCAGATGTGTAAGAAAAAACTGTCAGTCACTAAGAACTTCATGTTACATTAGACCCGTGAAGGTCCCGGGGTAGAATAGGCCTTCAGCAAACCATGCTTGCCATAAAAGGTGACTGTGTTTGTGGTAAGAGGCGACTAACGGGATCGGGTGGTCAGACTCGCTGACATGGTTGACATATGTCATCGGTTCCCAATTGCGCAGATCGATGCTCATGTTGTTGATCACTGGATTGTCTGGTCCAGACTCGATTATTTACAGACAGCCGCCATATAGCTGGAATATTTCTGAGTGCGGCGTAAAACTAAACTCACTCACTCACTCATGTTACATTATATCATCAGTATTGTTAAATCCACTGAAATTAAATTTCATTACTTAAAAACATAATTTTTAGTATCCAAAGTCAGCAGCCTATTGCTGAACGATTTTGAAAAGTGCCTCTCCCGGGATTCAAAACTCAGTGGCGTTGACAGAGACAGGACAATGGCAAACTCCCAGAAAGTGGCATTTGGTAAGAGTTTCTCACACTTTATGTATATGGCTTAATAAGTGGTTATGCCATTTACTTCCTGAGTCCTACCAAGCCTAATTTGCCCCAATCTATTTCCTATCCCTGGCTCTATTATTTCTATTTGCTCACAATATCTATGAAAATGTCAATTATTTTGCAATTATTCTGTCGAAAATTAAAGCAATAAACATATTAAAACAAGAGTCAGGAAGTAATGGCAAATCCCCTGTACCCCAAAATGTTCATAAAGGTAGTTATAGATGCAGGGAAGAAGATGGCCTCACTCCAGATATTGTTTTCACTCATGTTTCCATGGAAACCACACAAAATAACATTATTATGCAGATCTGACTGAAACACAACATATCTAGGGATCGGGATTGACATGTGTAAGAAGTGTGGTCAAGCCAGCATACATAATTTCGGGGATAACGTGAAGAAAAAATGACTTCCTCACATTCATAGTTAAAATAAGTTTCTATGGAAACTGTAAAAAATAAAATTCATATTTAATTCCATTCCCCAAAAGGCACATACAGGGAGTTCAGGTTTCGCCACATTCCTAAAAATTGCAGATATATGGTGGAAGTCTGTAAATAATTGCATGTGGAACATACAAACCAGTGATCAACCGCATGAGCATCAATCTAGGCAACTGGTATACCATGCCATGTGTCAACCAATCAGCAAGCCTGACCACCCCATTCCGATTAGTCACCTTTTACGACAAGTATGGGTTCCTGAACATCAGTTACAACCTGCACAGGTCACACATCTATGGGTTCTTGTTGTCATGCATAAAACATTTCAGTTATAGCGGCGTTCCATTCGTTTTGTTACTTCCAGTCCAAATTCCTTTGCAGCATTTGTTTTCTTACTGGTGAAATGTATTGGATAAGATTTAAACATACTGCTACGTTTCATCTACACAACAATCACTGCATAAAACGTAGGGCTGGAGTCGGGTATGGGGAGGGGTCGGCGGTTCGGGTAGGGCTGGAGTCGGGTTTTTTGGCATAGGGAGAGTTCTGGGGTTCTGGTAAGGCGGGAGTCGGGGAAGGGTCCTGGGGTTCTGGTAGGGCTGGAGCCACAGGTATGGGGAGGGGTCGGGGGTTCTGGTAGGGCTGGAGTCCAGAGATCTTGTAATGGAGACGTAGAAGGTCATGGACCACACTTCACTTCAACCATTCTGTTCTGTAAGAATGCAATTGGGATACAGTGTCATTTGTGACCCCCACGACACAAGTCAGTTAGTTGTCTCTTAAGGCAGTTTCTGGACACAAGATCTAACCTGAATTTCCATGGACTTAGCACTGGTTCCCACACGTTTTCTGAAATACACTAATGGAATTAATAGGGGAACATTCAGCAGACGTGTGGTTCCATTGTTCAGCTCTATGACATTGTCTGCATTGCCGACATTAGTAACTAGACTGACTAAAGGTGATGAAATGATACTTTACCAATAATATCAGCCTTGTGTATACCAGCATGAAGTCTGGTGACTATATTATATATCAGAAGACTACACTCTGATAATACCACTCTTCATTTATGGCGGTTTTAATATCATAAATCTTCTCAGCTTTAACTGATACGGGTGATGTTCTAAATATATTAATAAATGTAGGTAAATATATGAATGTATACTGATTATAAAAAAATACAGTTAAACCTAAGAAGTGAATACTGCCAGAAGTGCCCTCTGTCATTCTGCTCCAAAAGATAGGACATGTGACTGCTTGTGTGTTGTTTAACGCCGCAGTGAACAATAATCACGTCTGGACCAGATAATCCAGTTATTGGGGATATGGGCCTCGATCTACACATACTGGGATACGATGACGTGTGTCAGTCAAGTCAGCGAGTCTGATCACCCGATCCGTTGGTAGCCTCTTACACCAGCAGCAGTCTCCATTTCTCACGCCCCTGGACCCGGTTATATCAAACTTTAAAAAAGCTTTAATCGTTACTTATACTATGTTTAGTTAAAAATTGAATATCTTCAGTTGCATGAAACCCTTTATCAATGAATCCCTTTATTAATCTATCATTACGCTAATGAAGGTTTGGGAGTATCATTAAGTCATCTTTAGCTGTATTAACATGGCAGACAACATAACTTTCTATCAACTGCCTATCCGAAAACGTTTTTTTTCGGCATTTTGAAACATATTGTCCCAGTTTGTCTCGAGTTCTTTGGACCTTCTGTTGTTTACCCCTAGGACCATACGCCACATGTAATTATGTAGTACTGAAGAATGAACCCAGCCTGCAGCAGATGGAAATGTTTCATCCTATATACCTGGCGAAAGCAGCACGCACGCATGTATTCATTTTAAAGTTCACTACCCAATTGTGCAGATCGATGCTCATAATGTTGATCACAGGATTGTCTGGTCCAGATTCGATTATTAAGACAACACCGCCGTAAAACTGGAACATTGCTGAGTGCAGCGTAAAAATAAACTCACTCACTTACTTAGACAGACTGTGTACGGAGGCCAGATACATGCTAGCTTGGGTAGATCTAGATTAGCGTGTGTCTTCAGTGTGGTTTGTGTAGCTTCAGGTTAAAAGCATCCTCTGGAATTATAAATTTACAGGTAAACATGAGTGTTACAACTTCATCCATGGATCAAAATGTCATTTCCAATGACCCGTGAAGACTCTGGTTAGAGGTGGTCCTTAGCAACCCACGCTTGAAGAGGTGACTAACAGCTGACTCGACTGATGCATGTTATCGTATCCCAATACATCCTACAGATCGATGCTTATGATGCTCATCACTGGAGTGTCTGGTATGGCTGAACCAGTGGGTTTGTCAGTTTAGTTATTGCACACAGTAATGCTCCAGCTATATGGGTGGTCTGTAAATAATCGAGTCTGGACCGGACAATCCAGTGATCAACAGCATGAGTATCGATTTGCGTAACTGGGAACCGGTGACATGTGTTAACGTAGCCAGAGAGCCTGACCATCCGATGCCGTTAGTCGCCTCTATCTCAGTTAACTACTATCTTGGGTTACTGAAGATCAATTGCTGTCTGTTTTGTTTTGATTTTGCTCACATAAGGACAGTAGTGCATTATAAAGGAATCAGCTTACTGTTTATAGCTCTCTCGCATCAGTCAGTTGTTGGTTGTTGGATATTGAATACTACATGCCTCTTGAATTCTATGAGTGTCATTTAGAAGTTGGTGTTTTGAACGAGGAGCGTTCTGTGGATATACAAATTTATTATTAATAATAAAACAGTAACTGTTGTTTATTTATAGGTTTCTCCTCGGTCACTTTAAACTCAGTAATGTCAAATTGTTATCAAATGGCCGTTCACACGACAATGAAGTCCGTTTGTATTATCAGTTCAGTTGTGCAAGGTCATTGTAATAATAAGTAAAGAATATTCCATAATGTAACAGAAAGTACATAATTTCAAATATAGGTTTTTTTCTAAATGTTTGCGCCCTGCAAGGCCTCACAACTGTTCGCATATATGGCGGCGTTTGAACACCATGCTCGTTGTTTCAAGATTATGTTCCAAGGCATCTCTTTTCTCATGTTTCTGCATGCATGTCAGAAACTTATTCTCCTTGTCTACATTTGCAAGTATAAAAGATATCATAACATGTCAAGTACACCAGGTTTAAATTCATACCTTATACATCCCTGGACGTTGACAGAAGTGTAATGCTGTTCCCGAACCATGATACCAGTGTCCCAAACACCCCTGTCGCGTCTGGCAGAAAACCCATGCAGTCGAAGTTTGCAAAGCGACAGGTAGGTGAGTGAGTGAGTGAGTGAGTGAGTGAGTGAGTTTTACGCCGCACTCAGCAATATTCCAGCTATATGGCGGTGGTCTGTAAATAATTGAGTCTGGACCAGACAATCCAGTGATCAACAACATGAGCATCGATCTGCACAAATGGGAACCGATGACATGTGTCAACCAAGTCAGCGAGGCTGACCACCCGATCCCGTTAGTCCCCGCTTACGACAAGCATAGTCGCCTTTTGTGGCAAGTATTACAGTGCATATATTTCCTCATATATTTTTATATTTTTCAAAAATAATTCTTAACTAAGGAAATCCGTATAGGAGCAATTACTGTGCATAGTGTATCTTGTTTATGACACAACTTATCAAGCAAAGCGTCAGGCAATTAGCAAACGCGTCCATGCCAGCCTTAACTAATTAATCACATATGAAATTAGTGAGCTGTGTCGGCACTGGCCTTTCTTCTCGGCTACATCCCATGGTCAAGCGCAGATAGGTAGGCCCATCTCAGCAGGAGCATCTATACCACCAACTAGGCCGTAATCGAAAATCAACTTTACCATCGTACCACTCTCTTTGTCCGGTCGTAAATGCCATGACTACGTACTGCCAGATACTCGGATTAACAGCTGACACAAACCGGCCATGCCTATACCATAAAGAAAATCAAGTCTTGTTAGGTAATCATCTCCTTACAACCTACCTCGTATAGTAAACTGTGTCAGCATAGGGTAGATAATGCATATGGAAAACTCCAACATCGGAGAAACTTGATAACAACAAACGGGTAGAGCTGTGGGTTATAAAATCCTGGGTTCTTCCATCTCAGGCACACTTGCTTGAATAAACCCAAGGAACTCACAACTCTCTCCTTTCTTGTTTCAAGGTTCGCTCCCAATAGCTAATTCCCCAGATCGAGGCTTGACAGCCCCTTTAGCCTAGTAAAGTTAAAGGTTGCCCTAACCGGCACAAACAAGCTGTCTTACAAGCATGGGTTGCTGAAGGCCTATTCTAGGTGCTCGGCCTAAAACAAAGAAATTCTGTTTTCGGCTGTCTGCCCTGTTTCATTATTTCCTATAAATCATTTTTACCAGAACTATTAAAGACTGAGTGATTCTGTTACTGAAACAGAGCAACAGAAGCTTGGTACAATACAAAATTCTACATGTATGGGGCTGCGAGTGGCGACTCACTTAATGAGATAGTGGGGCTGGGAAATCCATGTAGTGTGCCCCCAAGGATATGGGTGTGCCGTGTCCGTGGGGCTGCTGAGCGTGTGAGATGGACGGGGTGCGCAGTGTGGAGGACTGGAGGATTTGGTGAGCTACCCACTCGGGTGGGGAATACTTCATTACACGGAGCGTTGTGGTCACTTTGTGGAACCCAGGGGCAGTGTATTTACTTGCAGTTGGAGGTCATTATGGTTGTTCGGCTGACCTACACCTCCTGACATTACTGTTTGAATCAACAGATTAAACCAACACAAATTAGTTGCCAAGCTGAGTCACTTGTGGTACTGTAGGTGGCTGTATACAGAGAGTCCCAATAGTAAACACCCTCCCCAAGTTGTTATACATATACGTGGGCACCGCTAAGCAACGCTTTGGCCACCATGTTCATCTAAATTCATTTATTTCTTATTTCTAAAGATTTAGTTTTTAAGACCGAAAAACAAATAATATTTTCTTCATGGAAACAAATGAGCGCCAACTTCTTGTGTAAAGTCGGGTGAATTCAGCTGACCAATCAGTGATGACCATGGCATATATTTCTGTCACGTGTGTCTATCAATCGGTGCAGTTTTTAGCGGGACTACGAAAGAAAGCGCCTGCGTAAATGTGCCATTCTGCTCTTTCTTTCGGAGGCACAAGCATCATATCTCGAAGGTGAAATGACCTGTCAGTGGATCGGTCTACACAGTGCAAATGTCAATTCCTGTCCTGGTTTGCCAATCTGTTCGCTCTAAGCCCGGACGACAGTGTATCCCAGCCTTGGATCTCTTCACAAAGTACAAGGCGAAGGTGGCAGAATGGACTGAAGACAAGAATCTCCGGGATCTCGCCAACAGACGCCAAGCCTTCACTTGCCAGTTCCGGGTGGTCGCCATCAACTCAGACTTTGATAAGGTGATGTATGGTCGTCGTGGATATAGGATTAGACGGATAAAGATAGGTCGAACATTGGGGGGTTGGGGGGGTGGGGGGGGGGTGTGTTTGGGGATTCTTTACGGTATTCTCTGAGGGATTACAATTGTCGTAGGTCAGTGCAGGTGACGGAGAGAAGGGGGATATGTTTTCGGCACCGATTGTTGCACCTGTCTGCACGGAAACGGTGAAGGGTGTTTTTGCCTGCCAGAATTATAAAAAGGGGGAGAGGGTGAGTGTGTACTTGGGACAACTTGAGGTTGGAGGAATACGATAGACTGAATTCAACTTACAGATTTATGTACGTAGCTGGGGCTCATGGTTTTGAGGCACCTCTTTTGAATGGCCATAGAAGTAAACAGGGCGATCGAACCTAACTCAAATTTGAGCGCTACCTTGAACCACGCTTGAGATAACGCCAACTGTAAGTTTACCCAGGTAGTGGGGAGGAGGGGTGAGGGACGGCCGAGTTTCTGGGTGGTGACCAAAATGGGGTAAGTGCTGGTGCGGAGATGCGGTGAGAGAACGGGGACTTCTGGCGAGGAGTAGAGGACTTCATCAACCACTGGTATTTCGGCCACCCTTAACAACACGTGTCAGGAACCTAGCTACTTCGACTTTCAAGGCCACAAATCTCCCAAAAGAAAACTCTAGCATGAAAATGAAAACTTCAACATCAAAAACAGCTTGATCAAGAATGCGTAATTTGGTGAAAGGAATGGCCCCAAATCTCTTAAAATATATTTTGTAACTAAAAAACTCGCAGAAAGATAACAAAACAAGAACACATTTTTTCTTATAATGGTCTTGTATTGGGTTTCATGACAGCAAATTTATAGAATGAAAAATAAATGTAAACATTTATCAAATATCAAAACCGAAATTGTATGTGGACAGAGTGTTCTGGTTTGAAAAGTCGTCTCTGATGCACTAATTTCACCAGGAAAAATATGACATAAGTGACATCATTACTAATTGCTACTGAATTATGCTCCAGTAAAAACAAAAAACGATATTTCTTTTCAGTTAAGGTGAACACGGCAACTCGCAAGCTGGGTTCTGTCTTTACATGTAGCAAGTTGTCGCAGCGCACAATGACTCGGGAACCTGACCGGAAGAGAGAAGTTGGACCGTCGCTTATATCATTTTAAAAGGAGAGTTATCGCCCCTCGAAACAAAATGATCGCCCATTGTAATATTGCGAAACAAAAAAAGACCGTGTGCATATTTGGTGAGGGACTCTAAGGGCAGCTGTATAAAAAAACATTATACAGACGTATTTTACTTCAAGTGATCCAGAAGTGTACACGTTTAGTAATTCTGTACTCTCTTAATATTTGATTCCTTGCAACATTTCAGTCATTTTCATATATCAATTATTGCACAGTTTATATAATTCTTGATGTAAGTTTATTGTATATAGTATTTGTGTAAATTAGTAAATAAATTCCACAGGGGGAATAACAAGACGCAAATAAATATCCCGCCATAGCCCAAGCTCAGGGGACTTTTGAGCCATTGAGACGTCTCCATGGAGATGACCTACAAAAAGCCATCCGGTCGACAGCTGCACAAACCAGCCAGGAACTTGGAAAGAGATAACATGTTGTGGCCACAAGGTATGGAATTTATTTATTTACTTTGATAGTCTTGTCAGCAGTTGTAATTTGCTGGCTTCTCATGATGGCATTTCTGTCTGGTCCATACTTGATTATCTACAAACCACCATCAACAAAGGGTCGCTACGCAAATCAAAATAGTGTTACAAGTTTTAGGATACTCTCTCAGTGAAAATGAACCATTTTAAGACAGATGTTTAATCAGATGTTTAGACTCATAAAAAATAAACTTATGAAATCTGTACTTTGTGTTGACTGAACTGAGTAAGATGTGACGAATCGTCACATCTTTCTGGCCTGTGTCAGACGCTGTGCTGGCTCGCCGCATGGAACTCTGGGTAGGAGAGTGCTGTACGTGTTACCATTCCACTTAGCACAGGCAAACTGTAGCGCAAGTGCAGTTGCGCAGCGTAGAGAATATGACCAGTCTTCATATATGCGAGCGAAGCGAGCAAAGGTTGGCAACACACTTCCCTCGCTTCGGTTCAAAATATATTTTTCGTGTCAAAATAAAATATCGCCACCATCAAAGGTACACTCCCATTTCCTCACAAGGTTGTGCTCTCCGATTTCCAACCCCATATTTAATAATTACTCACGTGAAATATGTTTTATTCAACATTTTAAGCGCCACTCGTGGTATTCAGTTCGTTCTTCGCCTCCATTACCCCAGCCAGCTTCCGGCTCAACGGAGTGAAGGAACAAGAAAAAGCAGAAATTATAAAGATATACCATCTTGCCTAATTTTATCATGATTCTGTAGGAATGTATTTGTCTGAAGTGTCGGCGTTGTCGTTAGATTTTTTGTAACATTTATTCTACAATAAACACACTTCTGGCGTAGGGGGAGTATGAAGCATGGGAGGTTCTTTCTTTATGCATTCCATACGGAAAAATAACTTGTTCCTTCACCGCTTTGAACCGGAAACTGGCTGGGGTAATGGAGGTGAAGAACGGTCTGAAGTACCACGAGTGGCGCTTAAAATGTTGAATAAAACATATTTCACGTGAGTAATTGTTAAATATGGGGTTGGAAATCTGCGAGGAGTGTACCTTTGATGGTGGCGATATTTTATTTTGACACGAAAAATACTTTTTGAACCGAAGCGAGGAAAGTGTGTTGCCAACCTTTGCTCGCTTCGCTCGCATATATGAAGACTGGTCATTTTCTCTACCCCACTTGCGCTACAGTTTGCCTGTGCACTTAGAGACAGTTAACCAGTATAACCTTCACCCTCACCGGTAACGTTCACGCCGGTGCATGGACAGAACATCCTTTCTCTTTCTCGGTGATATATCAAGTGTTATGTCTTAAAATATTTATTCCATGATTCTATGATAGACCTGGGATAAGCATGACAGCTTACTTTGCAAGTATGAATCGCGAAATGGCAGTTCCAAGCGGGGCGGTGGAATCAGCTGATAGTTTTCAAGTCATGTTTTGTCGTTTTGTTGACGTTTTGCAATCAGTTATTTCAGTCTGGCAATAGATGTCTCAGTATCCCACATGTAAACCTGCAGTGTATTTTCACTGTATATGTACTCAAATCGTTTTAGCATTATGGAGGATATGGCTTTTGTCATGGAATTCACAACGGTGGGGAGTTAATACGGTGCGCGAAATGTGAAACACTCAAAGTCTTTTTATGTAGATTTCATGGGGTCGTTAATGATGGGATTAAGATTTTGGACAACACACATATTTAGCAGGTACAGAGGAAAGTAAGAAACAATGGTCAAGTTATTGTGAAATAACAGTAGCGGGCGAATTATGTCAAACATCACCTACATGTAGCCAACTTTCAAATTCGATAAACATGGGTTAAAATCTAATTTTTCATGTCTGTAACGGTTTGTGACGCATGAAATATAGATTCACTGTATAGGCAAATAATACATAAAACTATTGCAAATTACTACAATGACTGAACATTAATTATCAATCAAGGGTATGCTTTAACATGTTTTGTTTTTCTTAAGTTTTAATAAAAGAAATAAAATTTAAATATTAATTTATTCAGACACAAAGGAAGCAAAACTACCATTTGGTTAAGTACATATTCAAGGGCACTTTCCAAATTCTATTTTTCATTACACAACTAAACAATACATACGTTGTCAACAGCGGATGTATTTTATGAGAAGGCTCAGATCTTTTAACATTGACAACACCATTTTGAATATCTTCTATAACTGCTGTATCCAATCTATTTTATTGTTCTCTATTCAGTGTTGGTTCGGTGCCCTCTCTCTTCAAAACCAAAACAAACTGCAAAAAGTTGTAACCACCTGTTCAAAAAATGTCGGCACGAATTTGCACCCCCTTTGTTATATGTATGAGAAGCGTGTTTTAATGTCTGCGAACAAAATCTTATCCGACCCGTCTCATGACCTACATTCTTGTTTTAAGCTTTACCTTCTGGACGTAGATTCCTCGTCCCTAAAGTGCGCACAAAGAGGTCCCAATCATCTTTTATACCCGCTAGCATTAAACTTTTAAGTGAAGGTTACACCTAGCCACAACGTTAAAGACATCTGCCTACCAGTCTCTTACAATATACACTGGTTATCTTTCTCATGCCGTTTATTCATTTGTTTTTTTCTGTTTTTTTTAATGTGATCGAGTCTCTTTGCTTGAATTGTTTTAACCATGCTGTATGCCTCACTGTTGTGAAAAAATTCCCTTGTCGGGCAATAAAGTATTATTATTATCATATATTCATATTGATAATAAATTCCAATCTCTAATAAAATACATGGTACTGTTACTGTTGTCAAAATCAAATAGTTTACATTTTCCTGCAGTGTCTACATCGTCTTGTCTTCACAATAATCAGATTATCATAAAAGTCATGAAAAAGCTCATATTTTATTTTTTAGACCTCGCTCTTTATGTTTTGTTGCATCGTATTGATTTTTCAAATTCTAACACAAATATATCAATAAGGTCAATCTTTTCCCACTTTACATTGTATCTGCACTGTTCAATCTTGTAATTCCATCTGATTCTTTGTATGCTGGTGCGTGTGTACTTTTATATTACATTACACATGCACGATTTTATTCAGTCATTGTACATTGTAATGTTAAATTTGTAATAATATACATAAATACATAAACATATCTTCATATAATAATTGTGGGGGTTAAATTCGATTTTATATCATCTAAAACACATATTTGATAATAAACACACTTTCTGTGTTAATCCCTAACAGACACAACCTAAAATTTTCTTTAACAACTGTTGAATGAAAATCAGAGAGTTAGATAGTTAAAGTTGGATAGTAAATGGTCTGTCATGGGAAATATTTTGTCAACTTAATGTTACCAAAACAAGAAACACATGAAATATATTTCTATCATACACATCCGCTTGGGCTGTCAGAATCATATGTTGTTCGTTGACAGAAATCTATGTAAATGACTATTTATTTTAAGAGCTTTAAGTGGTGGTAAACTTTTGTAAGAAATGAATCAATAAATTCACATAATATAACATGACTCACATTACTGACTGGTGGACATATTTTGCAAGGCAGAAATATGTTATTTGAAGCTATGATGACTGGTGCTTCTGATGCAACCGACTAATTGCTTGGATAATAACTAAACATAAAAGATATACAGTAGTGTCAGAATTTAAAACCAAAATGGATTCAGATGAGCGAGGAACTGCTGTTCAAAACGTAATATATATGTTTCTAAGTAACTGTTATATTCTATACAGAATTTCTTCAATTGTCAACGATGTGCAATAATCATAAATTCTCGGTAAAGAACTTCCAGGGTATGCTCTTTTGCCGGAGGTGTAGCCCCGGTGTTTTTACATTGAGTCGATAGTAGTATAGGAAGTATTTGTAAGATTCTAAAGTGGCAACAGTTAAAGAATTACTGTTGGGAATAACATAATGGCTGATAACAAAAAAATCATTACTTCACTTGCTCTGCCTCGTGTTCTGTCGTAGGAAATGCCGTGACAATATACCGACTTTTCATGGCGTTTTCCCTGTTATCTTCTATCGTGTCAATTCGTGCTGCATTTGGAAATTAAACAACGGATGTCTTTCTAAACTAAAACTCAAAGCAAAACATGCATCAGTTAATGGCTTTTCGTCGTGAACGATATTTCTTTTCAGTTAAGGTGAACACGGCAACTCGCAAGCTGGGTTCTGTCTTTACATGTAGCAAGTTGTCGCAGCGCACAATGACTCGGGAACCTGACCGGAAGAGAGAAGTTGGACCGTCGCTTATATCATTTTTAAAGGAGAGTTATCGCCCCTCGAAACAAAAAGATCGCCCATTGTAATATTGCGAAACAAAAAAAGACCGTGTGCATATTTGGTGAGGGACTCTAAGGGCAGCTGTATAAAAAACATTATACAGACGTATTTTACTTCAAGTGATCCAGAAGTGTACACGTTTAGTAATTCTGTACTCTCTTAATATTTGATTCCTTGCAACATTTCAGTCATTTTCATATATCAATTATTGCACAGTTTATATAATTCTTGATGTAAGTTTATTGTATATAGTATTTGTGTAAATTAGTAAATAAATTCCACAGGGGGAATAACAAGACGCAAATAAATATCCCGCCATAGCCCAAGCTCAGGGGACTTTTGAGCCATTGAGACGTCTCCATGGAGATGACCTACAAAGAGCCATCCCGTCGACAGCTGCACAAACCAGCCAGGAACTTGGAAAGAGATAACATGTTGTGGCCACAAGGTATGGAATTTATTTATTTACTTTGATAGTCTTGTCAGCAGTTGCAATTTGCTGGCTTCTCATGATGGCATTTCT
The DNA here is from genome assembly GCF_037392515.1 of Haliotis asinina. Taxonomy (NCBI): domain Eukaryota; kingdom Metazoa; phylum Mollusca; class Gastropoda; order Lepetellida; family Haliotidae; genus Haliotis; species Haliotis asinina. The sequence continues at coordinate 15,593,005 of NC_090292.1, read as the reverse complement.
GTCTGGTCCATACTTGATTATCTACAAACCACCATCATATGTTGCTTGAATTTAACTGGGTGCAGCGTAGAACAAGTCAAAGTGAGTGAGTATAGTTTTACGCCGTTTTCATCACTATTCCAATGATGTGACGGAAATGGGCTTCAGACATTGTACCCACGTGAGGAATCGAACCCGGGCCTTCGGTGTAACGAACCATTGGGCTACCCCACCGCTCCTAAGAGTGAAAGAATTGTGAGGGCAAATCTATAAAGCAGCTTTACTGACATCTGCCAAACATCACTCTCACTTTAAACTCAATAATTTTACAAAGTTTTAAACTACAGAATATTTTAGAAAATAGAAAGTGTTTTTAAAAAATCTGCAATCTGTGCAGTGGAAATGTTTCATGAAAATGTCCACACGTTACAGTGCTCAAAGGGCCTTGATTGTTTCCCTTGTGTGTCAAATAATGCTTTTCTAATGTTTTCAGTAAAATATTTGATAAATTTTGAATACTTGTATTGTATTGAATTTTGTGTGATGGTACTGAGATTACTGGTGGCAGTTCCACTCAAGGGGTTAAAGTAAAAGTATTGTCCCCCTGACGTGAGTCCAACTTACAAGACGTATGAAACATGAACTAGGTTTGTAATTACTCAGTTACACCTTTTTAAAAATATTGCTTAGCTCTGCATACAACTACTAGGGGTCAAAGTAATGACGTAAATCGTACTGGGAATAATGTAGGAGTGAGTGAGAGAGTTTAGTTTTACACCGCACTTAGCAATATTCCAGCTGTATGGCTGCGGTCTGTAAATAATCGAGTCTGGACCAGGCAGTCCAGTGATCAACAGCACGAGCATCGATCTGCGCAACTGGGAACCGGTGACATGTGTCAAGCAAGTCAGTGAGCCTGACCACCCGATCCGGTTAGTCGCTTCTTACGACAAGCATAGTCACCTTTTATGGCAAGCATGGGTTGCTGAAGGCCTTGTCTGCCCCGGACCTTCACGGGTCGGATCATGCACGAAGCAGAGTGAGTGAGTGAGTGAGTTGGGTTTTACGCCACTTTTAGTAATGTTCCAACAACATCACGGCAACAGGAAATGGGCTTCATACAACGTACCTATTTGGGAATGGAACCTTCCGCGTGATGAGCCAACGCTATAACTGGTGCGCAGCCCCACCGAATCAATCGTGAAGGCAGCAGAAGTATTGTGGGCAGAAGAACGGGGCTACATTCGTAAAACAAAACATACGATTCTATTTAAATTGAACCGGAACCAAGCGAGATGAGAGGAAATATTAAATTGATTCGTTTAGGTCTCTAACATGGCAAGAACAGGAAATAATGCGATTCAGGGACTGCTCGATGGCAGCACGCCAGGATACACCCTTCACTCTACGTACATGGGGTGTGGTTCATGGTGGTCGGAAGTGATTGATTTAGTAACATGTACCACCCTGTGCCTTTTTCATATGATCTTGAAATTAAACATTACAAATGTTTTCTACAAAATTAAACCTTTCGATTGATAGAGTATATAGCTACATGCATCAAAACTTATCAATTACTATTGTTTCCTTTAAAAACTTCTAAATTAACAAGAACGTATACTAATTCATAGACCCGGTATAGATGGTGATTTGAAATCAGGGTGAAATACTGAGCGAGTGAGTTTGACGAGTTTCATCTGTCATGTGTGTCTTATTCATAAATTTAATATCAGGTTTAAATTACATCTAGTTGCCTTGTATTTTAGTTTAATCATTGTTTAATTATTTCATTTTGTCTTAAAATATTTTATTTAAACCCAATAAAATTTCTAAAATTTGACAGATTCAAAACACAAACGCGCTGCAGTTGTAACCCGAATGCCTGGCCTGCTTGACAACGGTGCAAGAATCTGTACCGAAACGTCGCACAATCGTAATAAGAAGTTTTTATCCATAAAGTTTGTCAATCTTGTACCGAATGCCAGTGTATAAAATGGGGAGAGAACAGTGATGTTCAAAATCACTCCTTCCATTTCAGCGGCATGCTGGAGATTGACTTCGCGAGTGTCGGCTCTCTTGTACTATATGTTCCACGTTGTAGCGTTAGTTTCAGCTACGACCATTTCGTGCGACACAGTCGCTCCCACTCACGGGAGACGAGCAGCCTATGATGAAGCGGCCTTAGCCAGGTTATAACACTTGGACAGACGGTAGATACACGACTCAAGGTTTTGGTTCTGACCCCAATATGGTATTGAAACTTTGAGAAGCAGTGCGTTAATCAAATCGTCAGGCCTGTGATCAGACATGGCCAAGAAAGCCCATACAAATGTATATAATATGTTGCAATTCTAGATTACTGCCTGTTCTGGAAACAAAGAGAGTTTCTTGTCTTTTTTATTAAGTTAATTTACGGACTGTAGGTTATTCAGTAAATTATTGAACTTTTAGATACTACAAGTTTGTCTGTGCCAAAGGGAACGCCACTGCTCCCATTTGTTCAGGGACAGAGTGAGTGAGTGAGTGAGTTTAGTTTTACTCTGATTTTAGCAATATTCCAGCAATATCACGGCTTGGGGGGGGGGGGGGGGGGGCGCTTTAACCACCAGGCTAATTCTCTTTTCTGGAAGTACAGATAGATGTCTCCAGAGCGAGTGTATGTCAACAGGTACATTTGGAAACGATTTCAATCAAAGGCTGTTTGACACAGGTTTATTCATATAAGTGGATATGATAATCACTGTATATGACATGAATGAATCTTTGGCTAAAAGGTGGAAAACACTGAAACTGTTTCACCAAAATGTTTAACAACTGGTAATCCGTCAGTTTCGAATTTAGGTGCCTGGGGATATGCGACTGTTATACGTGGCGGGTAGATAATTGTACCCTAGTTGAATAACTGGTTAGATCGATGGTCCAGATGCTAATGACTGAGTTGTCTGGTCCGTTCCAGAACACTTACAGACGACACGAACGTTGCATAGATAAGTTCTTAGCTTAAGGTGAAATGTGGCGCGAGTGGGTGTGACTGTATTTTTCTTCCACCATGCGGGAACTGTGCCATGCACCCGTGATATGTAGGGTGGGTGAGCGAGTTTAGTTTTACGCCGCACTCAGCAATATTCCAGCTATATGGCGGCGGTCTGTAAATAATCGAGTCTGGAACAGACAATTCAGTGACCAACAGCATGAGCATCGGTCTGCGCTATTGGGAACCGATGACGTGTCAACCAAGTCAGCGATCCCGTTAGCAGAGTCGCCTTTTGTGGCAAGCATGGGTTGCTGAAGGCCTATTAAACCCCAGGACCTTCACAGGTCGTGATATGTAGGGGTCCTGGCAGAAGTAAAAATCTCTACCCAGATGGACTTATCAGAAATGTACCTGCCTTCTGACGGCCATTTACGTTGAGACTAACTTTTATTACTAATGTCACGCTCTCGCGATCTCCGTTAAAATGACGCAAATAGATATGAATATATCAGTGTCGGTGACTTTTCTGAGACGTGAATTTGCAACATGCATTGGCTTCAGGGGGCCTCAAGACCCGGTCGTGGAGAGTGGCCCTGGGAGCATGGCGTCTCAAGCTGTTTTCTCGGCGTGAGAGTTCGGCGTGAGAGGCTGCTAAATGAATCGAGAGGCTGAGTGAGTTGATCGTGGTGTTGATCACAGGAATATCTGGTCTATACTCGAATATTTACACAAGACCGCTGGATGGAGCCTCAAATTCAGTATGTTAGTTTGATATGAAAGTTAAAATGATATAGATAGGTGGACGTTTAATTTTGTTTGGCTGGACATGTTTTGCGTCTATAGGTACAGATGTGTAGCGTTATATTGCCACGTCAAATGGATGCCTAAACTCTACTCTGAGACCGAGTTGTATGTATCTATAAACTACAGGGTCTCCCCTTGGAGATCTGGGTTATGATGAAAGGCGATTAAAGTATGGTGTGATCAGGTCCGATGCTCGTAATCACTGGTGTGTCTGGCCTAGAGTTGATTATTTTACAGACCGCGCTATATAGCTGGAATAGTGCTTGGTGCGACCTTAACCAATAACCTGGTAACTAATTAGAAGGTGACAGCTTCATGTTGTGTTGAGACAGCCAGTTTCCCTTCACTGGAGACATATGTTATTTACTGACCCGTCAAGACTTGGGTTAGAATTGATGTTGAACACCTCATACTTGCAGTAACCATATCCCGTGTTCAAATGTCAATCACCGGTTTGTCCGGTCCAGACTTTGTAATTTGCACATATCATGTGCAGTGCCATTACACTAGATTATTGCCGAGAGCGGCGCTAAAGAAATAACAACAGATCAATAAAGGACGCGGTGAAATTTTGTAGTGTTTAGTGAGTGAGTGAGTTAGTTTAAGTTTTCTTCTATTGCTCCCGTCACATTGCTTCCTAACAGAAACAGCTTGCTCACACAGTGGCCATACGAGCTTTATTGGTCATGTCTTGCTTATTCCATCTTGGGGTCAAAGTGGATAAAGTGCGGGATAATAAATATTGAACTTATATTAGCCAAACTCAATGAACCTGCATGTAGAATATGACGTAATTATTTCAGTATCGTTGGTTGCATGCAAGTTTCAATGTGTCTGCAGTTATGATATTCTAGTTATTTTACTCTCCTTTATTGACAGGTTTTCATATCTTTAAAGACTGAGTTTCTTATTAGTCTATAGGTTTCACATTCTGAAATATTGCCTATGTGACTTTGACTGTTCACTCACTTGTTCAAAACATAGTCTCTATAAATATATAATTGCCAAAGATAAATATGTTTTTAGATTTAATAGACAGACGTCGGGTGGTCAGGCTCGCTGACTTGGTTAACACATGTTATCGTATCCCAATTGCGTAGGCCGATGCTCATGCTGTTGAACACTGGATTGATTGGTCGATTATATATTTATAGGCAATAAGATTATAGCTTACCGCGGCTTGTATAGTTTTATTAGATTACTTAACATCAAAGCTTGGCAGGATTTGATCAGATTTTGTTGAGACCATGGTTAAATATTTCATTCTGCCTTACTTATTTAAGATCAACAAGAATACCTATGGGCGCATTGCAGGGGTATGAAACAGTGAGGATTCAAAAGTTTGATAATGTTCCAAGTGATTGCCAGAGTATACGATGGGGAGAGTACAATGTATGCAACTGTGCCCCTACCGTTTCTGCGGCTTGGTGCGCATTGTACTCAAGTAGTATAGGGAATGATAGTCCGAAAACACTTTTCAAAACCCCCTCTAAAAAGCCTCATTTACTAAATGAGGCTTTGGTGGGACTATTAGCTCTTGCTATTATTGCCCCTACTACAAAGCTACGCCATCACGTTTACCGTGACTTGGCAGGCGGTAACACTGTGCCGTACGGTACGATCAATAATTCTTCTCTTACAAATCCCCTACCCGGCCCACCCCTCAAGTAGTATAAGTTAGGTTCGTCGGCTTTCATATCCACTTTATCTATGTTGTAAGTTTTGACTGACCATATAGGATCGGTGGCTCGCTTACGGTTATGTTATGTTTATATCGATGAAACAGTTTAATGTGAACCGCCTACGATCTCTTTGGTGTTCATAATAAAGGCTTGCTGGGCTTTTTGTATTCCCTGTGCTATGTACTTTTTTTTCTCGTCCTCGCTGATAGCAGACTTACGAGACTTGGATCGAATATCTTGTTTCATTCCGTTATATTTTTTGAGTTCAGAGAGGATTGAACTAAACTCCTCTTCTGAGATCTTACTGTCAGAGAGTGCCGTGGAAATTCGCTCACTCACTGTGTTGAGTTTTGCTTCGGCCAGAACCCTGATCTCGTCGTGTTTCAATGCCTTACGATTAAGCCTGCGTGATACTAACTTAAGCGCCAACCCTACCAACCCTGCCACCCCAGCCGTTATTTCAATACCTAGCACTATAGGTGCAGCCACGATGGTGGTTAACAACCCAACGCCTGCCGCCCCTAGTCCCATGCTGGTTGCCATAAGGGTAGTGTCAGCCCCGTCCACGATATTGAAAGCTCTATTATATTTTTTACATAATGCTTTCCGCGTGTCACGGTCTTGTTCTAGTTGACGTTTCACATCACATAACTGCCTCAAGCGGAACCCATCTACGGTTTCTAACGTCTTAGCTACTTCCTCTACGACTGGGTACAGACCCATCCTATAATATATATTTTGAAAGATATTTTAATTGGGGTTCAGTTAAAAATCTATCAATGTATTTGAAGCCTATAAGTTCTATACTAGTATTCAGGGCAATAGGTGAGAGGCTAATAAAATATCCTATGCTAATAAAAACCTCACTGGGGTTTATTAAGTGGTTTATAGGACCCGTGGTATCCTGTTGTATAATAATACGACAATAATCGGTTGTGTAATCCCAGCGTATTGACACCCCGGGTAAAATTTGGGGTGCTATTCGGGGGTCTCTATCGAATGAATACTTAAGGAAGACTTCTATGATGAGTGTGAAAGGGGGGGTTATTATTTCAGGATTACTAAATGTTAATTCATTTTCGTAGTAAGTTGATAACCCTTTTTTGTCGTGACTATAAGATTGTCTGTGTGATAATCCCCTCTCCGGAATGAAATCCCCGGCCCAGATACCGTTGTTCCTAATCTTAGTGACCCAATTATTTTCGTCTATTGTGATATAAGGTGAGGTGGGTGTTAAGTTGATCAGCCATTTAGGTTTTTTAAAATCTGGTAACGGCACCGGTCTGTACATGTTGTCTTTGAAGTGTAGGATGTAGAATTCATCTTCCTCACCAGGCTGATCGAATCCATCTGTATCTCCCAGGTCGTTAAGTGTAGTGTTGGGATGATGATTAGTCATTATTATACTATTATGATATAATTTCCAACTGGTTTTCTGATAATAATTCAGGGGTTAACTTTATACCCATGAAGTGTATGTTGTCAGGCAGGAAGATATTGATTAATGATATCTTGTTTTCTACGATCACGTTGACCCCCTGCAGACTGGTCTTGGAGTCGACACCCACCCGCACGTAAACGTTGCAAACTTGAAACTGGTGTCGTTTCACCCACCCGAGTTTGATCCCCTTCACGATCTCGATATCATTCCCCGATGGTTCCCCTAGGTAGACTTTGATGAACAGTGTTGAGTTTGCCGGTAGACTCTCTAGTATCTTAACCACGCCTTCGAATTCAGACACCAACTGCAATTTCACGTTTTGCATGGCCGGTTTACTCGATAGCATGTGGGCTGCTATAGTGTTGACTGGGCTGACGACTATGCTACGTCTCTGAGTTGGGACGTAAGCCACGAGCAGGGTTCCATTGTTCACGACTTTGTTTAGGTGGTTGTCTTTGTTATCCGTGAACACGTAAGGGGAGACGAGTCTAATATTGAGAAACCATTTGTTATCGGGTAACAACACCCACTTGTCATCTTCGGTGAAGACGAGCATATATGGTTTGTTTTTGACGACGGTAGTGCTCTCAACATCGTCTAAGTCGAACAGTTTACCTCCGAATGATGGGTATATTCTCCAGTTGTCATCACCGGTGTTGACGAGGGCGTACTTAGTGTTGGCTGTTGCCCCTGTGGTATCTATCATATCACTTAGGGCTCCACCAGAGGGGATTTCAACGCGTTTGTAAATGTTGTTTTTTAGTTGCAAGGCGTATGATTTACCATCTACTCCGGGAGCGTCGAAACCGCGTGTGTCTCCGAGGTCGGAGATCCCGATATTGACGCATTTTTTCACTCCGGGTCCTTGTGCGCTGGTCATGTTACGTGAAGCGTTAAGCTGAGGTATCCTATATTTACAGGATTATGATTTATATCTAACACCGATATTGTCAGCTCAGGTATGTTGCCCTGGGTTAATCTCTTATACTGCCGTGGTGAAAATGACTCGGTTCTACCGTCGTTGAATTTCTCAGTTTTCACCGGCACTGCTCTCAGTATAGTGGAAGGGTGGCCTCCTTGAATGTTATACGTTGTGCTCACCTGACTGAGATGAATGTATAGCTCTCGGTACGGTACTAGTTCGGGTAACTTCGTGCCTGTGACGGTTGTTGTTGGTTTTATCTCGTCAGGAGACATACCGAGTATCCTCGCTAATGGTCGGCCGAGCCTCAAGGAGGTTCTTCCGTTGTTGATTAACACCACTGTGCCGTTTGAGTCGTTCATCTTGAGTTCGGCTCCCAGAGGTTTGAAGACCTCGTCGTTTAGCGAGCACACGCTGTAGTAGCCGTCAGTTATTTGACTGCGAGTTCCACTGACGAACAGCTTATTGTTGCTGATATTAATGTTAGTCCATTGCGGTAGGTAGGTGATATCGCAGAGTGCGACTTCGAGTTGACCTGACGTGTTATCGATCGCGTGCGTCAGCTGAACGGCCTCACCGCTAGTTATTCCTGGAAGTGTTATGTACATATTATAATATATAAATTATATAATATAATATGGATTTAGCACACTTGAAAATCGTGGTGAATGCAGATGGTACGGGGTTTAAAACAACCTTTATTGATATCTTTGAAAAGTATGTCGTGTCCGTTAATAACGCGCAGGCGGTGGTAAACTGGAATCAAAACCCAATGCAGTTTTGGCAGAACCAACTCAACTTTGCTGTGTGGTGTGCGACGACAGGGTCGGGTGTGACACCAGACTATGGTATAGACGAACTGAGTAAGGCGGTTGTTTTGTTTCATATTTATTATCAAACGAGACGAATATTGAAGGAAATAAGTGCTCCTCTTCCCCAAGATAAAGCGTGGAGTATGACGAATAACCCCTATGATAGACGCGCTTATGAACGTATTTGTGGGGAGTTTGAGATTCCAACGAATAAAGACTTTCGCCTTCCTGGTGTGAACCATGGTCTCGGTATAGTTCTCGTGTACTTCTACAGGTCCGGAAAATATTATGCCGGTTCTAAAGATGGTTCATACAACCCAAACCGGCATACATTTACAGGCCCCACAACGAATGAAAAGATCCATGTCAGCTGTATAAAGCAAACCAGTCCTGATGCAGCCACAGCCTGGACTAAAATGATCTCAAAAACATCGAAAGAATTCACTCGTGCTGGTACAATACGCTTGAACGACTCGATTCGAACGTACGTGTGGGCGCTGTTGGGTGCGCAGTCGATGACGCGTTCTAACATCCTCGGTAAGGGAACTGCTTACGACGCTCAGACACAATTCGTTTCCAACGTTGAGGATGCTATTAATTCTCCAGTTGATCTCCCGCGGGCCATCGAACGCTACCAAAACGTGTTAGAATACGCCAGATCGAAAGTCAATTACGTGTTCGGCGTGGGGTTATACATGGCTCCGAGTGATATGCAACTGAGAATAAAAAAAGTGGTGGGTTATAACAACAAAATAGTTATAGCCACGGCGGACCAAAAATTGGGTATCAACCCCGATATTAACACCCCACATATCCCACACATCCCACCACGTGAAAAGGGTATAGTGGCGCCACCTCCGGAGCCTAAAATTCATGTGGAGGTACCCCCTGGGGGTGTGGGGGTTTCCACCACCTATCAGCAGCATATTGATAATAAAACAGCCTTAGTGATTGGTGGGGTAACTTTGGGACTTATTTGGTTAAAGATTTCTTAGCCGCTACGTACACCAGACCCGCCACGGCGACGATGGCTGCCCACAGGTTTTGACTGAGCCACATGGCAGTTTTAGACAGAGCGCCCAACAACCACGAGACGATGCTACCCAGGATTCCGGGAAGGGCTTCGGCGGCTTTACCAGCCAGTTTAGCTAGGCCTTCCCCGAGTTTTTTAATCCAGTCTTTAACACCACCACCACCGCTGGGAGTTCCCCCGCCGCCGGCAGGCCCCATAGGGGTTCCTCCCACCAGTGACACCACCAGGGTTGATATAATAAAACCCAATGCAGTCAGAATGCTGGCGATGGTGATCCCTTGCTCCCGGAACAATATCCGAATCCTGTTGGCTAAAGTTGTATCTTCGTTCAGTATTCTATCGATTGTTTCCCGAATACGGCTGATCTGGGATCGAAGATGTTCACGATTCGAGGAAGCGGCTTCCAATCGTGTACGTCTCTCGTCTTCTAAATCACGTATTCGTTCATTGATACGATTCTTCATATCATCGTCGTCAGTTTCGGTGAGTTTGGTTTTTTCCCTAGCGATGTGCTCGTCGATTTCGTTCAGTTTCCCCATGTTGTTCACGAGTTCTCCACGCACGCGTTTCACGGCTTCGTCTAAGCCGTACAGTTCCCTTACCGGAAAGTCAAACCCCGGTAACGGTTTGTCCCAGTAGGTGCTCAACAGTTTTTCTATGCTGTCCGAGGCTTCTGTAGCACGCTCTGGCGTCATTTCATCTATAGTGGTGAGGTGGGATCTGGTAGCTTGCAGATCTTCAACAACGGCCTTAGGTATTGCACCACCGTAATCACGCATGTTTAGATGTTCACGGATAAATTCAGCACCACCATTGCGGCTGGCTAGAGTTGACAAGGCCAGTGGTTTTTTATTGATCTTGTTAAAGAGGTCAACCCCTGGGGCAGACTTAAGACGTAGAACACCCTTTGTATCAACAAAAAAATTCTTATGGTATATACCCTGGGGTTCAACGTAGTTTTTATCGCTTTTTAAACTTTTGTAATAATCATTTACCGTTGTTTCCAAGAGTTCTTGGTTCAATGATGAACTAGTAAATGAGGTCTCCTGCTCATCATATGCCTGGGCACTATCGCCCCGCATATCATCCATAGGTATGTCTTCATCCATTAGTATTTAAATATATTTTATTTATATATAACAATGTACGGTAGAAAATTAGATCCTTTCAGAAAATTGAGAGAGCCACTAGGTGCCAGAGCCGTGCGACAGTCGGTGACCATCACCAACAATCCCAGCAAGATAGACCAGAATCAAACTCTGCTGGTTAGATTTCCAAACCTTGGTGAGAATGACCTCATTGTACCAGGCACTGTTCGACTGGCGTTTAATATCACGTTGACCTCCGACAACGACAAACGCGAGCTAGTGCGGAACGTGGGTCGAGCTATCATCAAGAAAACGACCGTCAAGATCAGCGGTAACGAGGTACTGAGCATCGACGACAGCGACGTGTTTCACTGCTACAAGGATCTCTGGAAAAGCGAGAGAGAACGAGTCAATGATGTGTACCAGGGTATCAGCAAATCAACCCGGGCGCGCATAGGATACGTCTTCACGACAGACCAGCAAGACAAGCTATCGGACGGTGAAAAGGCCATCGCTCTAGCATACGGGAATCGATTCTGCGTGCCGCTCGACTTCGAGTTGCTCACGGGACACGCGCCGTTTTACCAGGCCGCGCTGGGTGATAGGCTAGAATACGAGCTCACGTTTAACGACTATAGCAAAGTAGTGCGTACGCCGAACGGTGATGAGGCCAGTTATGCCATAGACAACATCTCTCTGGAGTTCGACATGGTCACTAGCCCGGAGCTGGCCAGGCAGGTTCGAAGCCAGTACTCTGGGAAGATGGCTATCCTGTACGATCGCGTACTGAGACATAGATCAGTCGTGCGAGATAAGAGCGACACTGTGTGGAATATCAACCTGAACGTGCCGGCGCGATCGATGAAAGGTATCCTGGTCGTCCCCGTGGAGGATTACGATCCATTCCGGAGGGACAGCGAGAAGTTTTTCAACCCCGAGATTGAAAAGGTGGAAGTTACCATCGAGGGCGTGCCCAACCAGCTGTTCAGTCATGGTATGAGGCCACACCAGCAGTGGGATGAGATAAAAAAGCTACCAGTGGGGGATTACATAACAAAGGACCTGGACCTCGGCTCCGTGCAGATCGGTGAATACCTGACCACCAAGTACGCCCTATGGTTGGACATGCGATCCACGGATGATGATAAACTGCACGGTAGCGGGCGTCGTATAGATAACGGTAGCGAAGGGATAACCATCCAGATTAATAAGAAGGCCCAAACCGCTGGTAAGTTGAAATTATATCTGTACGTTATTATGGACGTGCAACTTAATATAGACAATGGGAGATTCGTGCAAGCCATCTACTAGTGGGGGTCTCCCCCACCTACCCACTGACCCACACTGCGCTATCATATGCGGGCAGACTGGCTGTGGGAAGACCGTTTTCGTGTTGGATATGTTGGAGGGTTACTACAAGGATGTGTTCGATAACATCGTTATCATGTGCCCTACTCTAGGTATGAATAAAACGTACGCGCGACCTTGGGTGATGACGGACCCGGACGTACACAAAATCGACCCTGGAACACGCCTGCAGGACTGGTTGAAAGCTCTTCACGAGAAATTTAAAGGGGAACCGACGCTGTTTATACTGGACGACTGCAGCGCTAATCGCGAGATAACAAAAAAGAGAGACATGCTATCGTACCTGGCCTTCTCCGGCCGGCATGCAAATCACAGCGTCTGGGTGCTAACACAGAAGTTCAACTCGGTGTTGAAAGACCTCAGGGAGCAGACGCGATGGGTGGCCTTATTTCACTGCAAGGACAGGGATTCGTTCGAGGAGTGTTTGAGAGAGAACGATGTGATGAGTAAATTAGAACGGGAACGGGTAAAGAAACAGCTCGCTGAAACTAAACACGCTAAGCTCGTACTAAAGACCGACCAACCAGTAGCATATATAGTTTGCTAAGCAAAGCTAAGTAAAAGCTAAGCAAAGCTAAGCAAAGCTAAGCAAATGCTAAGCATAGCTATGATATTTGAAGTATTTGTCGTGTGCAACTTAACTTTCATTTCTCTGTGTTTTGTCTGCATCGGGTATTATATAGTTAAAACTAAATCTTACTTGTTATATTATAAGATGGAGTGTGAGGAATTGCTCGAACAATTGTCTGTGGAGGGTTCCCCAACTGGGGATTCCCCCAAGCGAGAGAAACTGGTGGCGTTGGCTGTTGGCGGCAAAGCCAAACATTACTTTGGAGACTACACTCCAGATAAAATTAACAAAATGTCAGCCGAAGAAATCGATAAGCTGTACGCTAGATACGAGGCCCGGCTCGGAGCAGAAATGACAAAGACAATAGGATCGGCTATGACCCAGATATACACCGGTATTGTATCACAATTCCTTCCCATTCCACCAGAGCGCCGACTTTACCTGTGGGAGGACCTAGATAAAGACCCTTTTATCGAACACGCCGTGAGCTCTATCAGCTGCGGTTTGTACCACAAATATGGTATGTTGTTGGCTCCAGTGACGGCGGCGATTATCACGGCAAAACATTGCCAATTTGAGAGAAAGAATAATAATAATAGTATAGATGGATGCTGCACAGGAAACCCCAGTGGAGGTACCCCCAACAGTGATGGAGGAGACCACTTCAACAGTAACCAGGCAGAAGAATCCTAAGAGAGTAGCTGCCGGTAAAAAACGGTGGTGTAACCAACATAAAGTGACCAACCCAACCCGACTGTTGTTGGCTGTAGGCGTAACTGCTGCCGTGGTTATAACATGGTTATACACCTCCCACAGTGAGCCACAACCCAACAGTGAGAACAGTGTGGGTATGGAGGTATCCCCCATGGTAGACCCGCATATCATGTTATAATTTAAAATATTTTATATCATATACATAATGTCTGAGGGGAAAACGTTCGTCAACGACGCATACCACGCCACAGTGGTAGCCAGTCTAGCCGTAGGGTACGCTCGGTTGACTAAAATGGTGCTTAAACAACCAACTATCAAGCTAGATTTCAACCTGCAGGATATGGGTATGCTCATAATGAACCTTGGTATGGCGATGGCCACAAAAGACATCCTAGTAAAACAAGGAATAATACCTGATGGCCACGATAGCTATGATGGTCGGTGGGGCGTTAGTGAATGCCCTGGCATTTTCCGGGAGTAATTTCCTCTTCTCGAAACTACGAGATGATCACGCGGCTGAAATACAGGAAGAAAGGAAGCGACACGATCTCGCTACTGAGAAATTACAAAGAGCACAGGCTGAGTACGCTAAAAAACGCCTCCAGAGGCTCGATTTCATTAACGAACAACTCCAGCGTGAAAACCATGCCGTTCAAACATTCTACGATGTCGATGAAGGAATGAAAGAATACTACCTACTAACTGGTAAACGATTGGAAGCGCTCAATAAACCCACACTCGCTCAGTACTACACACCATCCAAGGGACAAATGAATCGTGAACTGGGCTTCATAGTGTTGGGTATAGCAGCTACTGCGTTGGTTGCTAAGCAATTAAACTAAAATACCTATATAAGTAAACATGAGACCCGCTCCATACCGATGCGAATATATACTTATGGGGAAGACCGAGGCCTGTGGTAGGAAATGCAGGAATCAGGGGTTCTGTTGTTTCCATATGGGAAGTCCTAACTACACGTGTTCTGTGTGTGGTATCGGGGTTAAAGGGCACTACTGTTTATGTAAAGCTCACGGAGCGAACGTAGTCAGACATCAACTCATATACGAGAATAAAAAAGACTACATAAAAGAACGTAGGCGACTGCTCAAGATAAAATCCAATTAGAGATTGGTTCTCTTAGGTGTAAACATGTCTACTGTACATTCTTGAATATGGAAGCCTATCTTACGGTAAAACAATTAAAAGCTATAGCAAAACAGCTTGGATGCCGGCGTTATTCAAACCTGGGGAGAGCCGGGTTAATTGAATTGTTATCAAATAACCAAACACTGATCGATGCCTACATAGATTCACACAAGCTGTTGGAAGACTTACGAGAATTGTGGCCAACAAACCGAGTTTGGTTAATAAGTGATTACAAGAAATAAAATATTTTTTATCAAGAGTGGAGGAGTTACCTCCCCTTACTGTGAACCAATTAGACATTAGTTCTCTTAGGTGTAAACACAATGACTACTGTGCGCGAGCTCAAGAGGGTCGCAAAACAGAGAGGTGTTATCGGGTATTCTAGAATGCGGAAGCCAGCATTGTTGAGATTACTAGGTTTAGAAGTCCCTCCTACAGTAAAACAGTTAAAAACTCAAGCGAAACAGCTTGGATACACGGGTTATTCAAAACTGGGGAAAGCCGGGTTAACCACATTGTTATCACATGCCCCAGTAGCACGTCCAACTGTAAAACAACTGAAAACCGAGGCACATGATTTGGGTTTAGGCGGGTATTCTCGTATGAGAAAACCACAGCTTGTAGAATTATTACGACAGAATAGAGCTATTGACCTACAGTTCGTGCGCACTGAGCACGCCGTAGGCAATTATTTGAGAGGTTGGCGCATGCACATTGATAGAAACATAGACATTACAGATATTAAGCCTCTGATAGCTGATAAGGTCAACCAGGAACTAAATAATCTAGGAAGTATCAAGTTTCAGATCACAGTGAAAATGTCGCTTGATAAGCAGGTTGGGAGTACCACTGAGTATGTTCAACCTTACTTCCGAGGCAAACAAGAGGTCGTCACACATGCAGAGACCATTGACACATCAATCGATAATAGTTTTCAGCAGATACGAGAATACCTAGAACGCTACACACACATGGGGTCCGGGTGGGCTGTAGATAAAATCGATAATGTCTATCTAGACATAGCTAAATACGTGCCGTTCAGAGGCGGGTCATACCTAGCCTCGCCTCCCTACTATAAGAACAAACAAGCCATAGTAAACGTTAAGAATAGAGGAAACGATTGCTTGAGGTTATCTATCAGGTCAGCCTTATTTCCAGCTGCCACTAATCCGAACAGGCCTTCTAATTATCCACAGGACGATGGGCTCAACTGGGATGGTATAGATGAACCCACCCCAATATCCCAGATCACTAAAGTAGAAAAACAGAATAATCTGGCTATAAATGTCTTTGGACACAAAGGTAATACAACAATAATACACAGGGTCAGCCCGGTGAAGGATTGTCAAGTTATTAATTTATTCATGATTCAAAAAGGTGAAACGTATCACTACACGTGGATAAAACATCTCAGCCGGTTGTTGCACGACCAGTCGAAACACGTTGGGGAAAAACACTTTTGTGTACGATGCCTACACTGTTTCAGTCGGGCCGATTTATTAGAATCCCACCTGGAGGATTGCCAAGGTGTTGGGCAGACGGCCATACGAGTCGACATGCCTAAGGAAGGTGAAAATATCCTAAAATTCGACAATCACAAGAATCAAATGTCTGTGCCTTATATTATATACGCCGACTTCGAAGCCTTAATTGTAGGGGAATCATCCACTAGTGGAAGTTTCACACACAAAACACAAGAGCATAAAGCCTGTTCATTTGGATACATTGTCGTCCGTTGTGACGGGGAAACGAAAGCTCCGGTAGTGTATAGGGGTCCTGACGCGGCTGAAAGGTTTCTAAAGTGTTTGCAGGAGGAAGAAAAAATTATTAGGAATGCATTGTATAAAATCGCTCCAATGCGTATGACCAGAGCCGACAAGCTAGCTCACGCCAGTAGCACTAACTGTCACATGTGCGACTCGCCACTTAACGGTGATTCGGTGAGAGATCACTGCCACATAACTGGTAAGTATAGAGGCGCCGCTCACAACGCGTGCAACCTCAAGCTTAAAATCAATCCTAAGACAATAAACATCCCCGTTGTCTTTCACAACTTGAGAGGATACGACTCTCACTTGATCATGCAGGCCATCGCGAAAATCGATGGTAATATATCGTGCATCCCAAACAACATGGAGAGATACATCTCCTTCAGCTTAAACGGACTTAGGTTCATTGACTCGTTTCAATTCCTCCTGTCGTCACTCGACAGTCTGGTCAAGGCCAACAATACCTTCCCTATCACAGATCGATACACAGACGCCGAGACTAGACACCTGCTCATGAGGAAGGGCGTATACCCATATGAGTACATGGATAGCTGGGCTAAGTTCACAGAGACCAGACTACCTCCTATCGACTGCTTTTATAGCAAGCTGAATGAAGCGTCCGTCTCACGAGACGATTACTCGCACGCGATTAACGTATGGAATAAACTGGGTTGTAAGAACCTTGGCGATTATCATGACCTGTACTTGAGGACAGATGTACTGCTGTTAGCCGACGTGTTCGAGACGTTTCGGCGGACATGTTTCAAGCAGTATAAACTCGACCCCGCATGGTATTACACCAGCCCAGGTCTGTCGTGGGACGCCTTGCTTAGAAAAACCGGAGTTAATTTGGAATTGCTCACAGATTACGACATGCACCTATTCATTGAGAAAGGCTTGCGAGGTGGGATTTCCATGGCATCCAAACGATACGCGAAAGCAAATAATCAATACGTGAAAGGTTACGATCCTAACAAACCAACCAATCACATTCTCTACCTCGACGCAAATAACCTGTACGGCTGGGCCATGAGCCAGTATCTACCTACAGGAGGATTCGAATGGGTACCAAACGTTGATGTTATGAGCATTGCACCAGATTCGAACAAAGGTTATATCCTCGAAATTGACTTAGAGTATCCCAAGGCATTACACGCATCGCACAACAGCTATCCCCTTGCACCCGAACGTATGAAGGTTAACACAGACTGGATGTCTGAGTACCAACATAACTTGTCAGGTGGTCGTGTGGCGGACGTTGAGAAACTCGTGCCTAACTTAATGAATAAGACCAAGTACATCGTTCACTATCGCAACCTACAGCTGTACCTGTCATTGGGTATGAGGCTGACCAAAATACACAGGGTGCTCATGTTCGACCAGAGCCCATGGATGGAGCCCTACATCAGAATGAACACAGACCTACGAAAAAAAGCCACCAGTGATTTTGAGAAAAATCTCTACAAGCTCATGAACAACTCGGTGTTTGGTAAGACTATGGAAAACCTGAGGAAACGCGTAACCGTGAAACTGGTTAGATCTAGTGAGGAAGACAAGCTCAGGAAATTGATAGCCAGTCCGGCATTCAACCGTAATAAAATATTCACAGATGACCTAGTTGCCATACACATGAAGAAAAGTCATATAAAATTCAACCGACCTGTTTACGTTGGGATGAGTATCCTCGATTTATCCAAACACCTGATGTACGACTTTTACTACAACGAGCTCAAGAAACAGTACGGCGACAGGTGCGAAGTGTTGTACACTGACACGGATTCCCTGCTGATGGAGATTCGAACCGAGGACGTGTACGAGGACATGAAAAAACACATCGATTTATACGACACCAGCGACTATCCTAAGACCCATACTATACACAGCACGGTAAATAAAAAGGTCCTAGGTAAGATGAAGGACGAGTGTGCTGGCACGCCAATAGCTGAGTACATAGGTTTGAGACCTAAGATGTACTCCATATTGAAAGCCGACAATAGTGAGATCCGGAAGGCTAAGGGGGTTAAGAAGTATGTGGTGAAACAACACATCAAACACGCCAGATTCAAGGAGGCTCTGTTCAAGACCCGTACCTTTAGGCATAAGATGAACACGCTTAGAAGTGATGGACATAAGATATACGGACTGACTATAAACAAGACGTCCCTATCACCTATGGACACGAAACGTTGGATAGCTATTGATGGTATAAACACATACGCGTATGGACATGAAAAAATTTGAGGCTATTTATTACAGCCCGCGTGGATATTGGAAAGGAGCTAGCGCAGTAGATAAGCTATCTAAAATGGCACGAGTATCACCAGAGAAAGCCAAAGCGTGGCTTGAAAAACAAGCCCTGTGGCAGATCTATTTGCCGGCGCCACGCTACGTACCTAGAAGGAGTTTCGGAATTAACATACCTAATAGCATTCACCAGGCAGACCTACTGTTCCTACCTCATGATAAGAGGTACAAGTATGCCTTAACCGTAGTGGACGTAGCCAGTCGTTACAAGGAAGCCGAACCCTTGACCACGAAAGATTCGGCCAAAGTAGCCAAAGGATTAGAACGCATATACAAACGCAGCCCGCTGACTTGGCCAACAGAGCTGCAAGTTGATCCCGGACGGGAGTTCATGGGTGCCGTGTCACAACTGCTAGCCAAACACGATACGAAGGTCAGGCGTGGCACGGCCGGAGCCCATCGCAGCCAAGCCATAGTTGAGAGATTTAATAGGACTTTGGCTGAGCGCTTGTTCGGCCATCAGTATGCTAGGGAGATGACCACCCCTGGAAAACGATCGACCGAATGGGTCACGAGGTTACCAGAGGTGGTGTCAGCAATCAACCATGAAGTCACCCGTCTCACCGGTAATAAACCGGCAGACGCTATCAAACTAAAATCAGTGTTAGCAGAGTCGTCTGCTCCATTGCGTGGAAAGGAGAAACAGATACCAGATAGGGCCTTAGTTAGGTATCTATACCAGCCGGGGGAACACGAGGGTGATAGCCGTAAGCGAGCCACCGATCCTATATGGTCAGTCAAAACTTACAACATAGATAAAGTGGATATGAAAGCCGACGAACCTAACTTGTACTACTTGAGGGGTGGGCCGGGTAGGGGTTTTGTAAGAGAAGAATTATTGATCGTACCGTACGGCACAGTGTTACCGCCTGCCAAGTCACGGTAAACGTGATGGCGTGGCTTTGTAGTAGGGGCAATAATATCAAGAGCTAAGGGTCCCACCAAAGCCTCATTTACTAAATGAGGCTTTTTAGAGGGGTTTTTGAAAAGTGTTTTCGGACTATCATTCCCTATACTACTACTCAGACCACACTAGCATACAATTTAAGGCTTTATCTCTCCAATGCTCTCTGTCCCGGTGTGTCGTGTCAATTTCAGTCACGTGAATTTCGTGTAACACAGTCACACCTACTCAGGGCGGACGAGAACTCCTATGTTGAGGAGGCGTTAGCCAGGTTATAGAACTTGGACAGACTGTAGACAAAAGCTGTTTGGCTCCGATACCAATGTTGAGGCGGCCTCAGCCACGTAATGGAACTTGAGCAGTTTGTAGCAATTGGTGAATGCAAGTCCTCAAGCAAATATATCAACGAAAGCCCATGCATGTTCATAATATATGACAAGTCTAGATTGCTACAGTTTCTGAAAATGAACTAAGTCTCTTTATTAGCTATTTTTTACTCTATATTATTTAGTTAGTTTAATTAACGATAAATTCACAGACTCGCTAAAACTGCACGTTTAATCGAAGCTGACTATATTTTATATCATCACTATCGGCCCGTAAAGACAACGGAAAGAATTGATCTTTAGCAGCCAATTTGTGTCATGGAGGCGACAAACAAAACGTGTGTTCTCGCTCGCTGACTTGGGCACGGCGCTGACCAACGAGCTTAAGGCTGCATCACACTGCAGCAACCACACAGTTTTCAAACCACATTGAAGCAGTCTAGGCCGATGCTCATTGGATTGTCTGGTCCAGACTCGATAATAGAGCACCACCTTAAACGTGCTGAGTGCCATATAAACAACAAACAAACTTTAATGACACGGAAGAGATGTTACATTTCCCAATGCTACGGGACAGCAAGCAGCAAACAATCAGTTATTTCACTTTTTTAGCTGTTGCGTGGTGCCTTTGAGGGTTACTTCCAAAAATATAAGAGGGCCGGACTTTTTTAACTGCTACCGTCCCACGCAGCTTCTGTGTGGCTGCGCTTTCTTGTGGTACTGCAGTAGAGTCATGCGGGATTTGTGTTTAAGATGTAGCACTGCAGATTGTACAAGTTTGAAAGTCCGATAGTTAGCCGTCAACTCTGGTGGTCACAGCACAGATGACTAACTGACAAGTTTGGTAAGCCACTTCCCCAGGACGAGGTAATGTTGCCTGGTCATTCGAGCATGACCCCTATTAGGAATGTTCTGGTGCAAGTTGAACACCAGAGTTTCAGAAGGGGTGTGCCCCTGAGTTGGTGAGAGTGGGTTTGAGTGAGTGAGTGAGTTTAGTATTACGCCGCACTCAGCAATATTCCAGCAATATGGGGGCGGCCTGTAAATAATCGAGTCTGGACCAGACAATGCAGTGATCAATCTAAGTATGAATCTTCGCAACTGGGATACGGTGACACCTGTCAACCAAGTCAGCGAGTCTGACCACCAGATCCCGTTAGCGTATCACTGAAGTTTGTAAACTCAATTTCATGATGAAGAACGAGGACTATAGAATAAATTTTAGAACTTGCACAATTTGTAAGTTTGTGCTCAGTCTTAATAGTTATTTTTATAAACTTGACATGATGAACGTTCTCCAAAATTAGGCATTGTTAGAGAAAAATAACATCTCCTGACAACAGCTCACTGAAACATTGAAACCCCACCACCACCCTCCTTTCACACCTTGTCCAGTCAAAGGAAAGATCTTCAGTCCAATACATTGCTTACTGTGTTCTGCAACTGTAGATCTTCATACTGACATCATTGTGTTTTCATTAGGTCACTCGACCCATATCGTGTCCAGCCCCATGAGATAGTTTATCTTCATTGATAAAACACCATACTGCAGAGCCGCCAACAAATTTACTTAAAAATTCAGATCAGGGACCATCAGTATATCGGGAATTATATTTTAATTCTGTTTTTCATTTCATTGTTCATTTTTAATATTCAATATCCTAACTCTATTTTTAACACGTGAAACAATATTGGTGCACAAAGCGGTAACGTCGGCATGAGACACTACATGTGTATGTATATTTCTGAGGAATGTTTACTCCGAACCAGACAATCCAGTGACAATGTCATTAACAGCTAGCTCTATCTATGCTTCTACAAAGATCTATCCAGGAACATTAAATTTATAAAGTTGCGATACACGTAAAGCTGCTTCATTTCATGTACAGGATATGTTTAAATGTGTTAGCGCCTCTACATATGCAACAGTATTAATCGCTTGATTGTCGCAAACATAAAGTTTCATTTTAAGTTTAGGGTCAATAAATTTTCAGTTGACATTCTGATGGCTGTTCATCTTGCTCTTCGACAGCACCCGGCTGGCATTATAAAGTTTCGTGACATCGCATGTATTTCTTTTTCTACATAGTGCAGAATCCAGTTGGCGTGTTAAAGGTCAAATTTGCTAGTTAAAAAATTCGTAGATTTCACTGAAAGGAATCTATGGTATTACTGCAAATCCAAAACCAGTCTTTGAAACAGTCACCCTTTAGAAAACACGATTTCAAAAATGTCCCGATTTTCAGGCCACATTGAGATTTGACGTCTGCCACAGTCAGCTGAGTCACTGCCAAGTTTACAACATGTGAGGACAAAGGTAATGACGTCATGTTTATATATCTGACGTCACCGACTTCAGGCTGCCTGTCGAAGGTTAGTTATGCCAGAGACAGATTTTCATGTCTTGTTCAACTGGCCAGAAAACAAATGATGACTCTGACTACTAACGACCTGTGTAAAGGTTTGATATTATACCACAGTTAGACTAACATCAAGTCTCTGAAATGGGTGCACTCAGCAATATTACAGCTATAATTATGTCGCCGGTCTGTAAATAATCGAGTCTGCACCAAACAGTCCAGTGATCAACAGAATGGGCATCGATCTGCGCAAATGGCAACCGATGACACGCGTCAACCAAGTTAGCGAGCCTGGCCACCCGGTCCCGTTAGAGTAGAATCTCCTTTTATGGCAAGCGTGTGGTTGCTGAAGGCCTATTCAAACCTAGATCTTCACAGGTCGTGGAGGATGGGTCACCTTATGGGGATCTGCCGTCTGGGGTAGGGTGTGCCATCTGGGGGAGGGTGTGTCACCTGAGTATAACTACATGGGTCACCTTATGGATCCGGAGGTATGTCGTCTAAGGGAGGGAGTGTCACCTGGGGGTCTGTCATCTGTGTGAGGGTGTTTCTCCTGTGGGTATATATCTACATGGCCTGTTCTACCCCGAACCTTTAGGGATCATCTCGTATGTGTATAAAGAGTTTATTCATTCAGTATAACAAGAGCCCTAAGACTTCCTAATCTAGACTTGCTACAGCACATATTTTTAACCTGCATGGACTGCACTGGTTCAGGGTTTTTACGCATGCCAGACTATACCGGGGAAGTGATTTTCATAAACATTGCCGATGTCATAGCATATTATTGAATCTACAGCATGAATCTCATTCCATAAATTATATATGTAAATGATGAACACATATGTTTTACAATATCATGTTAATTGTGCCGTGCAACCCTGACAGGCACTGGAAGTAAATGCTGATAAACATTATTTTTAAAAAAGAAAGAAAAGGAAGCATGTATGTTCTACCCAAAATATACGATAAGTGACGCTCACCTCGATTCGACCTATCAGAATATTAATGGATTTTTTTTATCCGTGGTACGCTTCCTGTCTGGCACGACCTTGAACTTTCTAGAAATAGAAAATGGCGGCAAGGAAGAGAGTTCTGGAAATGATCGCGTCGATTTTTGCAGTTTATGAACAAAATCCGATATGTCATGAGATATCCTCGCAACATGTGGATACATAAGGTAGTGTTTTAACTGTTTATACCTTTCAGATATATTTATTTATGTTTTCATTACGTTGTAGAGAGATATAGCACAAGAGGCACGTGACTGCGCCATCATCCACTGTTGCCAGTGTTCAGAGCGGCAAAGCGTCAACAGGTCCCAACTCCTCTCGCGAAAAAGGCAGTGGTTGCTTTTTAATATGACAGCAAAATCTGACCTATCAAAAGTCTTTCATCCATTTATACATCGTAAGTGTACGCGATGTAAATTTGTTATTTGTTTTTAATTTTCTTTAGTAAATGCTGTGAAAATTGGGAATTTCTTCTGCAATTTGTTGCTGACTTGGGGCTGAATATTGGCCTCTGAACAGGTCTGAACATCAGCATTCAGTATTGTTATGTTTGTTGACAATGTTAAAGTGTTAGGCAGTGTTTGAAAATAAGGGGACACTGGAGTCCTTGGGTTATGGGTGAAATGATGACTTCCAAGCCAATGGTTTGCTGTGATAACCACCTGCAGGGGACCTTGAAGTGGTTTTTAAAGCGAATCACAAGCATAGGTTATGATTTTGCATATACCACTATGTCAAAAACATGTGTATTTTAGTTGTCAGTCACTATTAAGGACAGTGTGCAGATGTACTAATATTTTTTTTAAAAAAGTTGAATGGTTCTGTATTTATTGAAGATATTTCCAGTAAAACATTGAGATAGAGGCATATGAGTGGCAAACTTGATATGCCAAGGGAAGTGTTCTTCTCTAGGTGCGATACCATGAATAAGGTAAAGCGAAGTTGAGCCTTGGTCCGGTATCACACAGAGAGATGGTCAAATAACCGCTCCAGGGGTTTATCATTGTTATTTCACATGTCATAAGTTCTAAAAAATACATGTTTCACTTGAATTATTGTATATTGTTCTAGCCATGATTATATATATTACTCTACAATGATATTACACTCAGTAACTCAAAACTAACAACTAAATTCTGTGTTAATAGCGTACAAGAAGAAGAATTGTCTTTATCAACAACACAGAACACAATATACAGAAAATACGCTTTTGGCGTATTTTGTTCAGAATTTCTAATTTTGTCCCCCAAATTTGACATATACTGTAAACAATGACATGTGAACACTATATGTTTCCTACATACGATACAGTATATGGAAAATACACTGTTGGTCAAATTTGTAATGAAATGTTAATTTTGTATCGTTGAGTACAGATATTTTAACATGTGGATTAATTTCTAAACCTAACAGATGAGAGACGACAGACCCCCAGGTGATCACCATTCACACAGATGACAGACCCTCCAGGTGAACACAGTCCCTGCAGATGACAGACCTCACAGGTAAACATTGTCCCCTCAGGTAAACATTTTGCCCCCAGGTGTCAGACCCCCATAAGGTGACCCAAGTAGATAACCCCAGGTGACATACTCTTTCCCATGTGACAGACCCCTATAAGGTAATACACTCTGTTCCAGATGACACACCCTCCCAGTTGACAGACCCCCATAAGGTGACCCATGTAGATAACTCCAGTTGGCAGACAAAAGAGATATCACACCCAAAGATAGTAGATCCTGATGTAAACATCATTCCCTAAGTCGACAGACAAACTATGAGGTGACCCATGTAGAAAACACCAGATGAAACACCCTCCCCTTGATGACAGACACCTAGAAAGGTGTCCATGTAGATATCCCAGGTGACACTGACCTCCCATAATGTGACCCATGTTGATCCCCAAGGTGGAACAGCCTTCCCGAGGTGACAGACCCCATAAGGTGATCCATGCAGATAACCCAGGTGACACACCCTGCCACAGATGACAGATCCTCCAGTGATACACCCTCCCCTAGGTGACAAACCCCCATGAGGTGACCCATGTAGATCCCCCAGGTAAAACACCCTTCCCCAGGTGACAGCCTCCCCCTTCCCCTGATTATAAACTGTCCCAAATGACACACCCTCCCCCAGCCTGCAGACCCTAATAATATGACCCATGTAGATAACCCCAGGTGACTAACCCTCCCCCAGATGGCAGACCCCCATAAGGTGACCAGTGTAGATACTAGGGCTGGGTATTGCTCCTCATCTGCATATTGCGATACATTGTGATACAGAAAGGCGTATTGCGATACGGATTGCGATATATTGTCAATTTGAAACATGGCTATTTTGCAAGCAAAGCCTGGCAAAAATCAGCTATTAATAAATGATAATGAAACAGAGTTTCAATTTAATGGTTTATTAACAAGAAATAACAAATGTAAAAAGAACAGCACCTGGCATAAAAAAATAAATGAGGTTTTTGGAGATGACATGGTTCATCTTCATCACCATGAGCATGGACATTGGACAGTCAGGTAAGTATCATCACCATCTTATTCAAAATTCTTGTACCTACTATTTAATACTAAAACTATTACCAGATTTGGTATAACTCTAAACTCTGTATTTTTGTTATAAGATATTGGTTGTGAGCTTGTTATGTAACGTTAATGTCAAATAATACATTTTGGTTGTTCAAAGTTAGTTGTTATGAAAGATTTGTGAAAGCTAAATAAAAGTCAAAGTGTTTTACTAATAGCACAGTTTTACTAAAAACACTTATTCAATATTCAACCAACCAACTGTTGGGGAAAGTGAAGTTCCATAAGTAATTATTGTCTCATTTAAATCAAAAGATACCATAACTTTTGAAACAGCTACATTTCTCAAAATGCAGTCACTGACAGTCTGACACTGAATGACATCAATATCACTTAAAAATTCACTTTAAGAAAAAGGAAATCAGACATGTGTCTATGATGTTAGAAGCACAGTTCAACACACTATCACAACTTTGGTTCCAACACAGAAAACTGTTTCAACTTTCAACCAGTAAATGAGATGTCTGTTATGTAACTTCAACGGTCACGCTCAAAACACTTAAACAACTTGCCGGTTGCCATAACTGTGGATAAGTTGATGTCAGCTGTCAAGCATAAAACACCTCTAATGTAAGGGAACCAAAAAAGGCATTTTCCTTGAAAAGAAATAAATAACAGTTTCAACTAACTCTGAACTTTGGCACATATTTATGAAAAGGGCTTGTGCTTAATAAAACTTCAAACAGTCATTTTCAGATTTTTCTTCAAAAACACCAACATGTCAACATGTTCTGGCTTAAGACTTGCTCTTTGCTGTGTAACAATATCACCAGCAGTTGAAAAAACCCTTTCAGAGGGCACACTTGTAGCTGGCACACAAAAAACACACTTTGCAAATCTAGCCAAGAGAGGATATTTTTTATCTCGTATCTTCCACCAGTTACGGGGATTTTCCCTCAAAGGGACAGGCAACTCACTCTTGTATTGCTCTGTTTCAGCCTGTGCAAGTTCAAGGGATGATTTTGCAGGCTCTGACCTAATGTAAAAGACATCTCCCAAGAAATCCTCCAATAAAGAATCCTTGGTTTCATTCTTTGCAGGAGGGCTGGACTCTGTTTTCACTGTGACTTTGTGATCATCCTCTGGCATGTCACTTGTATCAGTCTCACTTTGAAGCTGAGGAAGAGCTGGTTCAGCGTCTGGTTCAGTCTTCACCTTTACACCTTGTGGAACACTATCCCACATGGCTGCAACCTGCGTTGTGAGCTTGCTGTACACATCAAACCTCTCTTCTGCATTGAAGTAGGGTAAGATCTTGAATCTTGGATCAATAGCTGAGGCAAGGGACAGCATGTCCTTCTGCACAGTATACCTGTTGCTCAAGTCATCCATCATGATCTTTTTCATGTCCCTGATAGGAGGTGAGTCATCTTCCTTTTGGATGAGGACAGACTGCAGCAGCCGATGCTGGATGGGTTGAATGATTGAAATGATAGGGCAACTCTCATAGCACATCAAGACCGTTATTTCCTTGATTGGCTGAAGGAAATTCACAAGCTCCTCCATCAACGTCAGATCCTCATCACTGATTGTGTTCAGATCCTTTGGGGGCCCCAGCTCCTTGGACCGCAACGTTGTTATCACAGCCAGCTGCATTTCCAGGTATCTTTGCAGCATATCATAGGAGGAGTTCCATCGTGTCACAACATCAATCACCAGCTTGTGCGAAGGCAATCCAAGCATATGAGCTTTGCTTTGTAGAAGTGAGGAAGCTTTTGCACTTCTGTGAAAAAACGCTGCAAGTTTTCGAACTTTTGCCAGGACATGGGAAGTCCTCTTCACCTTAAGTGCCTTTTGTATGCTGATGTTAAGGGTATGCGCGAAGCAAGGCATGTGTGGCGCCTCAACAAGCTGTACAGCTTTTACAATGTTGGCGGCGTTGTCAGTGACAATTGTAGGGGGGTATTTGTATCTCCAACTTTCCATTCACTCATAACTTCCTTCAGTAAGTCAGCCAAGTTGTCAGCTGTAAAGAAGTAGAAAGAATAAAAAGTGTGCATCTAACATTTTCTATCAAGTAAAGGAAATATTTCAAATGAGTGAGTGAGTGAGTTATTGTTTAACGCCGCTTGGGCAATATTGCAGCCATTAACGGCAAAATATTTCAAATGAAGGTGGAATTTAAAATTCAAGGGCTTCGCTTGAAACTAACTGAAAATAAATTTAAAGGTTAAAATTAAAAACTACTTTGATTTGTTTAAATAAAGAATACACTAACTGTCAGTGACTGGAATTATTTGAAAAATGTTGTGAGGTTTTCAAATAACAAAGCAATTAATATTTAAGCAGTAACTAAGTTTACAGGAAATAAATTAATTCAAATAATACATATAAAAATTATTTAGAAATTAAATCACCTGTGTGGCTCTCTCCTAGTGACCTTGTTTGGAGTACAAACGTTTCCAGTTTCCAATCATCGTTGACCAAGGATGCTGTTAGTGTAACATAGTCATCAGCTGCGCGGGAGGTCCAGCCATCAGTAGTCAATGAGACCTACAAATAAAAGAAAAACAAGTTGGTTTAAGCCTTACGATGAGAGAATATTTCAATGGAAAAATGGAAACTCTACAGAATTTAAAAATTAAATATGTATTCTCAGTTTTTCATCATCATATAAACTTTCTGCTTGAATCTGTAATGTAATTTTCATTTCAAATAAAATAGCTTTAATTTGGAACACAGCTCTTCAATATTTTTGAATTGTATTGTTTTTAACAAAAAACATAAATTCTTTGGAAGATTTGCTGATAAAATTCTGAACCTAACTCAAATAATGTTTTTGTGATTATTGACCATATTTCATTACTATTTTACTTTATTTTTGAGTGTTAATATTGAAAACTGAATATATTTGAAAACATCAAAAGCTAAAAAGCTGAAAATTTGAAATTATTAATTGATTTATCTAATATTTATTAATTCATTGCTAGTTCATTATTCTAGTTACAAAATAAGTGATATTAGCCTTACCTTTACTGCTTTCTGCATTTTACTTGCTATTTCACTTCTAACTTCATGGTAGAGTTTTGGGACAATCACTTCAGCAAACTGTTTTCTCAATGGGACAGAATCGCCTTGTTGGAGTAAAGACAGAAGGGAGCGAAATTCGCTACTGTCAATGAAGGAAAAGGGGTGCAGTCCTTTGACTAGAAGCAATGCCATTTGATGTGTTATTTGTTGTGCTTCGGTCGAATTCGATTTACACTGTTTATTCCTGTTGGTAAACACATGAAGACTTTGTTGACTCGTAGAAGATGTAGTTAAAGAGAAGTCCTCAACGCTTCAATCACCAACGCTGGCTACAGGCAGCTTGCTCGTTTTCGTTGCTATGGCCATGGGGTGATGTCGGCGAAGATGTGTGGTTAAATTTGTCGTACCCCCACTTGTTTTCACAATAGATTTGCATTCATAACAAACGGCATAGCTGGAATCAACCTTTCCGTCGACAGATTTTAGACCAAAATATTTCCAAACACTTGATTTACTATGCCAATTCGGCACAGCAACCCACTGTTTATCCGCCATTTTGGAAAGGGATGTAAGTTACTTTGACTAGTTACGAGGCTGTTCATATTTGCGCTACTTTGATTTTAGGACATCCTGGTTTATTTACACTTTTCACATAGTTTTTGCAGGTGTTTTTAGACTGAAATGGTTACAGTAGAAACGTCCAATATATTGGAAAATTACACACGTATGTACCGGTACATATTGTGTTGTTTCTGTATTGCGATATACCGATATACCGATAATACCGCCCACCCTTAGTAGATACCCCAAGATGACACACCCCTATGAGGTGACCCATGTAGGTATCCCCAGGTGACAGCCCCCCATAAGGTGACCCATGTAGATACCCCCAGGTGACATCCCCTCAACCAGGAAACAGATCCCTATGAGGTGACCCATGTATGATACACCCAGATGACACACCCTCCCCGAGACGACAGCCCCCAATAAGGTGACTCATGTAGATAACCCCTGATGACACAGCCTCCCCCAGGTGACAGACCCCATAAGGTATTATTGATAGATAACCCAGGTGACACACCCTCCCAGACAGCAGACCTCCATAATCTGACCCGTGTAGATACCCCCAGGTGACACACCCTCCCAGTTGACAGACCTCCATAAGGGGACCCATGTAGATACAGCAGCACTGAGGTGACCCACCCTCCCAGTTGACAGACCTCGATAAGGTGGCCTGTGTAGGTAATCCC
This sequence comes from Haliotis asinina, assembly GCF_037392515.1. Taxonomy (NCBI): domain Eukaryota; kingdom Metazoa; phylum Mollusca; class Gastropoda; order Lepetellida; family Haliotidae; genus Haliotis; species Haliotis asinina. The sequence continues at coordinate 15,562,984 of NC_090292.1, read as the reverse complement.
AGATGACACACCCTTTCCCCAATGACTGATCCCCAGAAAGGTATCCGTGTAGATACCCCAGGTGACACATTTCCCAGGTGATAGATTCCCCACAAGGTGACCCATGTAGATAACCCCAGATGACAGATCCCAAGAAGGTAACCCATGCACATACGCATAGGTGACACACCCTCAGCTGGACGGCAGACCCCCATGAGGTGACCCATGTGGATACCCCCAGGTGACACACCCTGCCCCAGACGGCAGACCCCTATGAGGTGACCCATGTAGATACCCCCAGGTGACACACCCTCCCCCAGACAGCAGACCCCCATGAGGTGACCCATGTAGATACTCCCAGGTGACACACCCTGCCCCAGACAGCAGACCCCCATGAGGTGACCCATGTAGATGCCCCCAGGTGACACACCCTGCCCCAGACGGCAGACCCCCCATGAGGTGACCCATGTAGATACTCCCAGGTGACACACCCTGCCCCAAACAGCAGACCCCCATGAGGTGACCCATGTAGATGCCCCCAGGTGACACACCCTGCCCCAGACGGTAGACCCCCCATGAGGTGACCCATGTAGATACTCCCAGGTGACACACCCTGCCCCAGACGGCAGACCCCCATGAAGTGACCCATGTGGATACCCCCAGGTGACACACCCTGCCCCAGACAGCAGACCCCCATGAGGTGACCCATGTGGATACCCCCAAGTGACACACCCTGCCCCACATGGCAGACCCCCATGAGGTGACCCATGTAGATACCCCCAGGTGACACATCCTGCCCCAGACAGCAGACCCCCATGAGGTGACCCATGTAGATACCCCCAGGTGACACATCCTGCCCCAGACGGCAGACCCCCATGAGGTGACCCATGTGGATACCCCCAAGTGACACACCCTGCCCCAGACAGCAGACCCCCATGAGGTGACCCATGTAGATACCCCCAGGTGACACACCCTACCCAGACGGCAGACCCCCATGAGGTGACCCATGTAGATGCTCCCAGGTGACACACCCTGCCCAAGACGGCAGACCCCCATGAGGTGACCCATGTAGATACCCCCAGGTGACACACCCTCCCCCAGATGGCGGACCCCCATGAGGTGACCCATGTGGATACCCCCAGGTGACACACCCTGCCCCAGACGGCAGACCCCCATGAGGTGACCCATGTAGATACCCCCAGGTGACACACCCTGCCCCACCCCAAACGGCAGACCCCCATGAGGTGACCCATGTGGATACCCCCAGGTGACACACCCTGCCCCAGACAGCAGACCCATATGAGGTGACCCATGTAGATACCCCCAGGTGACACACCCTCCCCCAGATGGCAGACCCCCATGAGGTGACCCATGTGGATACCCCCAGGTGACACACCCTCAGCTGAACGGGAGACCCCCATGAGGTGACCCATGTAGATACCCCCAGGTGACACACCCTCCCCCAGACGGCAGACCCCCATGAGGTGACCCATGTGGATACCCCCAGGTGACACACCCTGCCCCAGACAGCAGACCCCCATGAGGTGACCCATGTGGATGCCCCCAGGTGACACACCCTCAGCTGAATGGCAGACCCCCATGAGGTGACCCATGTGGATACCCCCAGGTGACACACCCTGCCCAGACGGCAGACCCCCATGAGGTGACCCATGTGGATACCCCCAGGTGACACACCCTGCCCCAGACAGCAGACCCCCATGAGGTGACCCATGTGGATACCCCCAAGTGACACACCCTGCCCCACATGGCAGACCCCCATGAGGTGACCCATGTAGATACCCTCAAATGACACACCCTGCCCCAGACAGCAGACCCCCATGAGGTGACCCATGTGGATACCCCCAGGTGACACACCCTCCCCCAGACAGCAGACCCCCATGAGGTGACCCATGTAGATACTCCCAGGTGACACACCCTGCCCCAGACGGCAGACCCCCCATGAGGTGACCCATGTAGATACTGCCAGGTGACACCCACTCCCCCAGATCATGTTTCCTGAATCCTGAATCCTGATGGCATCATCCGCAAAAACATAAACAAAAAGTCAAATGTGTATTGTTACAAAATACTATCTAAATTGTAAGCAAAAACAGCGTCATTGGTATATACCTTGGTGGCAGTGAAAAAAACAAATAAGCAAAATTATAAGCGTACAATTGGGAATCAAATGTGCAATACTTTTTACTTGGATTTACTTCCCTCGAAACCAAGCCCCCGGGAGACTGAACCCAGTCAGAGCGAGTGGGTGTGCATTCAAGGGTAGTGAATACTTTCCAGTGGCTGGTTCATTTGCAGATACACTGAGGGTTTATTGTGTGTTTATAGAGATGACCTGTTTGGTTGACAAGTTAGAAATATGTTGAGTAATAAGAAGGTAAGATTCTTTATGGATAACAAATTCTTGTATTGTATGCAATGCACGTTTTGGTATGGATTCATATACAGTTGTTAAGCAAGAGTGATAATGGTATAAGAATCCATACCAAAATGTTGCATTACATAAAGTGGAAGAGGGTGTCATCCATAAAGAATGCATATATAGAAAAACTGAGAATCTGAGTTTGCACCGGTTTCCATTGGATCAAGTCATCTGAGAAAAATAGATGCTGTTCGTTCGCAACCCACCGATGTAATAACATGTCATGTGTACAAGTATCACACCTGCCTGTCTCTGTAATTACATAACGAGACAGAGACTCAGGTACACAAGCCATAAGTCAATGTATCTGTTTATGGTGTATAGCCTGATAGGTGTTCAGTTGAAATTGCATGTGGTCAAGGATTGAAGTTGTGTATTGTATATTGTCAATAGCAGGCAGGCAGACAGACAGACAGACAGACACAATGAGCTTTGTCTGTGACAGAGACTGCTTGTTACACTTAACATATTTTTCTATGCTTCCCCCCTTCCAGCACCCCCCCCCTCCCACCCTCCCAAAAAAAATAGATAAATAATAAATAAAGTACAAGGTAAGTGATGTCACTGCTTGTCATACTTGTCATATACTATAGTGTGACCCCACCCCCAACACCCTCCATCGCCATAAATTATGAATGGTCACTTGTAATCACAAGAAATATCCCTGCATGCATCACTTGCTGTGTTTTTATAAGTCACCTTTCCAGTTCAAGCTGCGTGAACCTAATCCCTACACATGCACTACGTGTGCACTGCAGCACAGCTATTGAAACCACTTTTCATGTCGGTGCTGTGGTGAAGTTGGGGGATATTACTTTTAAGGTTGAATTTTAATTATTGATAAATTGTTAGTGTATATCCAAACAAAAGGTGTCAGAATCTGCAAAGTTGTGTTTTGCGTTACATGTGATTTTTAAGATAATTTAATATGAAGATATTTATCACTGGCATTGTGTTTTGCGATATTAAAATGGACTCAGTCTGTGCATGTTTGACTATTGCCGAGCAGGGCCCTTATTCTCAAAATGTTCATAGGCCCAAGAATTCTGAACTTTGATCGTAGCCAGTGTGTTATGAATTGGCATAAGAAGTTTGTTGGGCTTTGAACGTTTCAAGACTAGCTAGCTTGATCTTCCAATATTTCCATACCAAACTTGGCACATAGATAGGTCAGGTGGTGTACTGTTGCATTTTGGTAGATTGAGCATTCTGAATTGAATATTTAAAGCGTTCCCATGGCAACAGATTTGCCTTTGACTCAAATTGGTTCATTCATTGTTTCTTTACCAAATGTCAAACTTACACATATGAACATATGCACGGTGAACTAGTGCCTTTTGGCAGTTTTTGAATTCTGATTAAAATAATGTTTGTGTTTCTATGGCAACAATCCTGGCTTCAACTGAAGTTTGTGGTATTGCTCCTTTATGGAGTAGAACTTAAAAACCTTCACTACTCTCCGTCCACTTATCCAAAATACGTGCCAGAACAGCTGACTTAATCATGGCTTGTATACATATTCATGAAGAGTATTTTGCCATTGAGTGTGATGTTGATATTGTCCTCTTCTTTGAAAATGTATGGATATTCATAGAGTATATCCCACCAATGGCAGAGGCACAGAGTTGACAGTTTGAAATGATTAATTTGTGACATGAATACTCTACCTTTTCTTGTATCCGCTGTTTTGTTGTCTAAAAGTTATCATGAATTATTCGGGCTAGTAACGTGTCTGATGGGCCCGTGACATCCTTGGGTCACTAGCCTGCCTGCCTGCCTGGCTAGTGACAGTTTGAATCTATTTCTAATGCTGCCCATGTATAAACCAGGTGACATACCCTCCCCCAGATGACAGACACCCATGAGGTGATCCTCATGGATATTAACATGGGTAGATCACAGGATGTCTTGAGGGTTGTTTGTGCATCTTTAGTACAGATGCTCTTCTTTAAGTGATCAAGTGGTGTTTCGTTAAACTGTACAGCCACCAGATGGATACTAACACGGGTAGATTACAGGGTGTCTTCAGGAGAGTTTGTGTACCTTCAGTATATGAGCTCTTCTTTAAGTGATCAAGTGGTGGTTAAGTAGACTGTGTATAGACAGCAAATGGATACTAACATTGGTAGATTACAGGGTGTGTTGAGGGTGGTTTATGTACCTATAGAATAGATGATCATCTTTAAGTGGTCAAGTGGTGGTCAAATATACTGTGTACAGCCAGCAGATGAATACTAACATAGGTATGTTACAGGGTGTCTTCAGGGTGGTTTGTACATCTTCAGTTTAAAGCCTGTTTTGGAAATAACTGAGTGAGTGAAGAAATGGCGTACCATCACCAGATTACAGAGTATCTTCAGGGTGGATGGGTTGCACAGCCTCCGGTTAAAGGTATTCCCTGAAAGTTGTGGTCACCCAGACTATATACAGGTGAGATAGATTGTAGTTTGAGTAGTTTTGGATAACAGAGGCAAGAAATGGATGCTAGCTTGGGTAGAGTTTTATTACAGGTTGTCTTTAAGGTGGTTTCTGGAAGTCATCAAGTATAAAGGCCAGATATATGTACGCTTGGGTAGATTTTGGATTCTAGGGTGTGTTCAGGGTGGTTTGTGTAGCTTCACGTTAAAGGTATTTTGTGAAAGTCATTAAGTAGACTGAGTGTAGATTCCACATACATGCTAGCTTGGGTAGATTTAGACTACAGGGTGTGTTGAGGGTGGTTTTTGTAGCTTCAGGTTAAAGGTATTCTCTGAAAGTCAATAAGTAGACTGAGTGTAGAGGCCAGAAACATGCTGCTTGGGTAGATGTAGACTACAGGGTGTGTTGAGGGTGGTTTTTGTTGCTTCAGGTTAAAGGTATTCTCTGAAAGTCATTAAGTAGACTTGAGTGTAGAGGCCAGATACATGCTAGCTTGGGTAGATGTAGACCACAGGATGTGTTCAGGATGGTTTGTGTAGCTTCAGGTTAAAGGTATTCTCTGAAAGTCAATAAGTAGACTGAATGTAGAGGCCAGAAACATGCTAGCTTGGGTAGATTTAGATTCCAGGATGTGTTGATTGTGGTTTGTGTAGCTTTAGGTTAAAGGTATTCTCTGTAAGTCATTACGTTGACTGAGTATAGAGGCCAGATGCGTGCTAGCTTGGGTAGAGTTAGATTCCATGGTGTGTTCAGAGTGGTTTGTGTAGCTTTAGGTTAAAGGTATTCTCTGTAAGTCATTACGTTGACTGAGTTTAGAGGCCAGATGCGTGCTAGCTTGGGTAGAGTTAGATTCCATGGTGTGTTCAGAGTGGTTTGTGTAGCTTCATGTTAAATGTATTGTCTTAAGGGTGGCGTTTTTCGATTAACACCAGTAAGAGAAAGGTTGTTCATTTTAGACCTGCAAATGTGCCTTTAAACCTTTAGATTATTGCCATGCCTTACAGTTTACTGCATCTGAGCTGGTTAAGTCGGCCAGCTGAGCCCTAGGAGTTATCATTTGTAAATGTATAGTTGTGAGAGGATTTGCTTTTATTGTTTATAAAACACTGTATGATAATCTAGTTCAACCAATTCTTTCTTATGGCAGTGCCATATCGGGTACGCAGGAATTTAGTTGCATCAATGCAATACAGAACCGCGCCTGTCGCTTACTTATATCGGTTGGGAGTAAAACCCCAAACTTAGCAGTGTGGGATGGACGTCTCTCTCCGTTAAATAACCACTTGTTTGAAATTTTACAAGTTTGGTGTAAGATACTTGTTAGGTGATGTTGGACCATCAAGAATGTCTTACTCAATTATGGAACAATAGAGGCCATCTAAATGGCAATAAACTTTGTACATATCGTCTATTTGAGCATTAATTCAGTACTGAGCCATATATAAGTACTATCATGGATAGATATCAACTGAGTGAACTGCGGTGTGGGACCCTCCCCTTACTGGTGGAGTTAGAAGGTTTGCTCTCCTCAAGGTTGCATCAAGCGATGTATGCAAACCGCTTGCCACTCATATAGCTCACATGTTCCGGTGCAGACAAAGCATAAAAACCTAATTAAGTTCTGGTGTCTCTCCATGTCACCTTCTTCCGCTCCCCCAGATCCCCCCTCCAGAATTCACCATTTTCAGTAACTTTTGTTTTTCCGGATTCACATTCATCAATACATGTTACTATTACACCTTGTTGAGACGTATTAGCTGATTTATTTTCATCACGATATGGCTGAGATATTGCCAATGTGATGTTAAATATCAACTCACTCACAATTTTTTGAGACATAACATTTTCAACATAGTCACATTTGCTACCAGTTTCATGAATGTAGATAATTACCCTTAGTTTGAGACAAAATGTAAAAGTCCAGCGATCTATTGATAAAAGTCACCTTTTAGTGGCAGGCAAATCTTTTTGCAATTATATGAATATTCAAGTTACTATTTCTACAAACTGTAATAAAGTCTTTTGATACTTGTATACGTTCGTATGTTTTTGTATTGCCATGTCAAAGGGAAGTAACCCTACTGTAGCTGTGTTCATAAAAGTTCGTTTCAGTAGTCCGTACGTTTCACTATCCGAGCATTTTTGATGAAAAACAGAAGTGTCTGGATTAACGCAGTCTGACAGTAGATATATTTAGATTACAGGGTGTGTTCAGGGTGGTTAGTGAAGCTTCAGCTTGAAGGTATTCTCCAGAAGTCACATGCAGTCACATAGACTCTGTACAGAGGCAACATACATGCTATTTTAGGTAGAATTTTAATACGGGGTGCTTTCAGGGTGGTTTGTGTAGCCTCAGATGCATGGCTTTCTCTGGATGTCATCAAGTAGTCACATACACTGTGTATAGAGGCCAGGCACTTGCAAGCTGTGGTAGATTTGGGTTACAGGGTGTCTTAGGGCTAACTGTACTTTTGGTAGTCATCTAGTAGTCTACATAGAGCCCAGATACTTGCAAGGTTGAAAGATGTATGTTGATTATCAGGTAAATACTGGAGTTATTAATTTTTGTGAACGACCTCTCCAGGGGTTGGTTATCAGATAACTAACCCACTCAAGAGGTTGGTTACCATATAACCCCCCTAAGGTGCTTATCCCAACAAATCCCGGTTGAGAGAAACTTTTCCCTCGGCAGATCGGTTATGATAACCCTATGCCTGTACGTCCGTGGTTTTGTCTGAAACATCTTTAATACATAAATAAGTTCAAAACCATTCAAGCAAGTTTATTTTCTGCAGTATCTGCACATTGCAGTTAATAAATTGGAACCCTCGAGACCTTCCCCTTTTCCCATTTTTTCAGGTTCATTTGAATCACCTGAAATATAAAATAGTTATTTAGAGTTGTCAATATCACACATATTTTACTCAAGTCTAAAATAAATTAAAGACTTAGGGGGTAGCAGAAAGTCATGAGCAATTGAATGAGAGGTCGGTTGGCTCCGGACCAATAATTTTAAATTTGATTATCAACGGGAATGTTCAAAGGTTTTCCTTGAAATTTTGATTCAGCTGGGACAAAGAAAACATACCAGGTGTCTCCTCAGAAGATGCTTTTTCTGGAGCTGAAGTCTTGGGATCAGCTCTACATAGTACTTACTCTAGTTTTGACTTCTTACTGAGGATACTGCTGACCATCTTCATTTGTTCTCATTAACTCTTTTATACATCCGCACACCTGCAATAGTTGTGTATTAGTCCATGGTCCATGTCAATGGTCCATGTACTATTCAGATAGATAACAAAAAGTATGTTGTGTAAATTTTCTTTTTTCATATATCAGCTGTGGTATTGCTTGAATTATTGCTAAAAAAGGTGTAAACCACACTCACTTATTGAGTGTAATAAATCATAGAATATATAATTATTGTTATAACAATATACAATAATTCATCTGACTAACACTCGGTGCGATACCGGGAACAAGGCTCGGCTTCGCCTTATTTTTTCCCAGTATCCCACCTGGAGAAAAACTTTCCCTTGTCATATCGGGTTTCACAACCCTGTGCCTCCACCTCAATGTTTGTATTTCAGTTATTTTCAATAAATAAATACAGTACCATTTCCACCTCAACCCCCGCCCCTTACACCCTCTACCCCAGAAAAATAGAATTGTAACACCTGTGTAAAATGTAATTTCATTTTTAACATCTATTCATTGCAGTTAATGATCATTAAGTTTAATTCAGTATGTAGTTGACCGTGTGGTATATGCGAAATAACAACATTAAGCTTGTGATTTGCTTTGATAACCACTCGCTTGGCAGTTATTATTTCACCCATAGTGGTCAGATATATACAAGTGTGGATATATCGTGAATACATTGTGTCTTGTGGATGGCTCTTGTAACTTCAGATTATGGATATGTCTCTTGCAGTATTTACTGAGTCTAGAGCAGTTTGTGGGTATTTCCCCTGAATAGCTCCAGCTGCTCAGTTAGCATGGTGTTTTACATGTGAATTGTGTAGTTTGGGTCAGTCAAATGGTGAAACCAGATATACGTTACATGAATATTGCACAAAGAGTTTAGATGTTTTCAGTTTCGATTGAGGTTATCCCCTTACCTCATGACCATATACACCAACATGACAAGATTCACCCAGATGGCCAGGGATACTCTGATATTGAGATCCACCCAGAGATCAACCCCATGACCAGATCCATCCCCCATGACCAGATCCAGATCCACTACCCCCCCATGACCAGATCCAGATTCACTACCCCTCCATGACCAGATCCAGATCCACCAGCCCCATGACCAGATCCAGATCCACCCCACCCTATCCCCCATGATCAGATCCACACCCATGACCAGATCCACCCCACCCCACCCCATCCCATCCCATCCCCCATGACCAGATGCAGCTAGCTCTACTTAGTTGTACCAGATAGTCAGGTTTTTTGATGATTACATGGCCAAGATCATTGCTCTTGATGTCATTCACTGGATTAACTTTGAAATTCAACAAAATAAAATCAATTAGGAAATCATTATTTCATTACAGCTTACAGTCACCATGTCAGTGAATCACATGATGTAAGGTCAAGGTTAAATTTAGAGATAAGATGTCAGGTTAGTTTTTTGTAATTCTAAGAGATGATAATTGTGGAAGTTGTAAAATTACTTTTTATACTGTCTGAGTATTTCATCTTGTATGAGTGATGATATATTCTCTGGATGATGTTTGACAGACCGAAGATTCCGGCATCTATTCAAGATTTATTCCAATAGAATATATCAAGACCAAGATGGATCCAGGGTGCTGATTTCAAGTGTTCAAGTGTTTCAATAGTGTTATGTATAAAATAATAAAGTTTTTCAGTGTGGATGTTTGAGACTGTTGTCAGATTGTCATCATGGGCTAGGTGGCTGAGGATTTTCTGACTGGAATGCTGTCTTTATTGAGCTGTGCAGTCAGTGACGATTGTGTTCCAATGCTGTTTGGATTCACATAGAATTAAGGTCTGTGGATTAGCCTAGTGGTTAAAGGGTCTGCTTGTTTCACCAAAGTCAAAGGCTCAAGACATAAGACAACGTCCCACATGGGTACAATTTCTGGTATCCCCTTGCTCTGGTATTGCTGGAATGTTGCTAAAAGCAGTGTAAATCTAAATTTACTCACTCACGTCAAATTTTGGCTACATTTGCATGCTTTCATCAGTATTTGGTTTGGTCCAGACTTCATCACATAGTGAAAACTTTGCATTCAACAGGATTCCAGGTTTAAGACAGCAGTGAATAAATAATGGAATTTGCACCACACAATGCAGTGATTGACATCTACATGTTTGGGTTCAGCAATGTCAATGGATAAAGTGAGCAAGGGTGACCACATGACTCATGTGGTATTTGTTATCCCCCCGGCATGTAATGTGGGGGTATATAGTCGACGCCTCGTCTGTCCGTCCGTCCATCCGTCCATCCGTCCTTAATCATTTTGTTTCTGGAGCATAACTCCGAAACCGTTAAATATTTTTAGACCAAACTTGTTAGATATAGTAATCTCACCCTATGGTTGTGCCTTTTGCTATTTACAGATTTTTGGCATTGATATTTTTTTTGTTTTCCATGGAACATGTTGGTGTTAGTCTTATGGTGGGGTGGGCTTCATTTCCGGAGCAGAACTCAAAAGCTGTTCAATATTTTTCTGCAAAACTTGGTAGATACATCAGTCATAAGCAGAAGTGGTGCCTTATGCTATAAACAGGGGTTTTTGTGACTTATTGTTTTCTCGGTTTCCATGGAAATGTTTCGGACATAGTCTAAAAATGGAGGTAGGGGCATCGTTTCCGTAGCAGAACTCAAAAACCATTCAATATTTTTGTACAAAACTTGGTAGATATATCAGTCAGATGTTGAAGTGCATTTTGCTATGTACAGGTTTTTGTGATTTCTTATTTTTTTTCGGTTTCCACGGAAATGTTTCGGACCTAGTCTGAACAGTGAGAGGTTTGTTTGGTTTCCAGAGCAGAACTCAAAAACCATTTAGTGATTTTCTACAAAGCGTGGTAGATATATCAAGCAGAACCTATAGTGGTGCCTTTTGCTATTTCCAGGTTTTTGTGAGTTATTATTTTCTCGGTTTCCATGGAAACGGTTTGACCTAGTCTGAAAAGAGAGAGGTGTGTTTCGTTTCCTGAGTAGAACTCAAAAACTTAATATCTGTCAGTAAAACTTTCTAGATATGAGTGGCAGACCCCAAAGTGGTACCTTTTGGTTTTTAAAGGTTTTTGTGATGTATTATTTTCTTGGTTTCCATGGAAACATTTCGGACTTAGTCTCAAAATGGGGGGATGAGCTTCGTTCCCAGAGAACAACTCGAAAACTATTTCATATCTCTCAACAGATCTTGGAAGATATATGAGACAGATCTTGAAATTGTGGCTTTCTTGGTTACAGATATATGACATTTATAGGTTTCATGAATTCCATGGAAACAATTCAAACGTGGTCTAAAAAATCAATGAATAACTGTCAGATGATTTGTCCTTTCAAACATGAGGGGGCCGGGTTGATATGTCATCTTCAGATGATTCTTGTTTTATATACACATAATTTGCTCCATGTGTGTTAAGGTGACATTCAGATCACAGCAAACAGCTTTCAGTGCTCTGATTTTCCATGCCACCCATCGGGGGAATGGTGTGCGAGCTGGCTAAGGCGCCAGGCTAGTGAATCTTAATGCTTGCAATGGAGGTTCACATGTTTTGGGGGTGAACATTTCTAGGGAGAATAACGTCTTGGTCTGCCACTGATGAATCTGTACTTGAATCAGCCATTACTGACACAAATCTACATTGTGAAACAGTGTTTTTCACTTCATATCTTATGACATCAGAGATTGCCTTAATGAAATCAACACAAGCATCTCTGCCTTGGTGGTCATTACCAAGATCTACACCAATTTTTTTTTCTGAACCTGACAAAGAAAGTGGTAATCAGCAAATGATCTGCTGTGGTTTGCAACTGCAAACGCTGTTTTTTCATAATGTTCCACCTCACAGGAACCAACATTAGCGAATGCTTTATCTAAGCCCCAAACTACTTTTTTTGGGCGTAAACTTCATATAGCATGCCATATGTTTTGCTGATGTTTCATGCGAAGTTAAGGTTTACCTGCGATCAACAACTTTTCCAAGAAACAGACTTGATGTTTTATCAGCCAACTGTGGGTAGAGCGGACACGTCTTGCAGTAACATGAGTCATTGTTGTCTGCTGCTAACCACGGAAAACACTTACATTTTTTATTCATAGTCCTTATCCTTTTCTTCTTGAGTTTTCTTCTGTTTAACGTTATCAGAATGTTTAGTTACAGTGATGAATTTCTCCATTTTTATTGATTTGTGATCATCTTGTAACGATACCCACAATCGGTACGAACATGCAAGGGAGAAAGCCTAGCAGCCTATACTACATGTAACGTGATTGGCTGAGCAGAGCATGTGTCAACCCCTGGCAGTGTGTGTAACAGATGCAAAATGTCGGAGTGGGGCGCTGTGGCTATATACACAACGTCGTGTATATATTATGATCTTATATATATCCGACAATACAATGTCGTGTATATAAATCATTTACTGTAAACTGTCTTATTTCCGCGTGTTTGAATTTTCATGAGTGACGGTCACTAAATCTTTTCGCGCCTTCTTATTTTCGCGAGGTGCTAGTTGACAAATATATTGACAAATGCAATAGAGTATAAATACCTGAGATGTAGGCCTACACAGTGGTATGCAGAGAAGGTGACCGTCAGTTGCAAGACAAACACCAATGAAACAATAGACTTGTGAATCAGTGTTATGAAGCCTGTACATGCACGGTGGATAGTGAAATGTCTGGACAAGCTCTCCAAACAGAAAGACATTGTTCTGAGGGGTTGGCAAAAAGCTAATCTCTTGTGAAAACATTTAGTAAGAGGATCAGTAAGTGACATGTTAATTAAACGGTCGCGAAAATTTGGCTGTTTACAGTATATGCACAACGGTCCTTTTATCGTTTATATAATGCTGTCATTCACACAAAAAGTAATTTAAGTTTATGTTAACCTTAGGATATATTTATAACTGGTGAAATAATTCCATAATGACATATTTACAATAGAGAACTTTTTTGCGCAACACCCAGTGCGGATTCAAAATTTGTATCTTAAAAAAACGAAGTTATGCAACAAATGTTATTTGTAGATCTATTTGTAATATATTTTCATTCTTTCTAAAGCAGTCGTTACAGTTTATACATAATACGAGGGAACAGGTCAAGATGGCCAAAATGTACCAGTTTTATTTTCAATGTGTTTGTACAATCGCATACATTTATGGGAATATGTCTTTGTAGCAAATAATATTTTTTTCTCGTAAATATTTAATGTTGTATTTGTCTTTAGAAAGACAAAGCTGTGCAGGGTAGCAGGTGATCAGTAATGTGTTTGGAGAGAGCAGTGGCTACCTCGATATATATGTGTTACAAAATCACCCTTTACAAAGCAGTGTGTCAGTGTGTATTAAGAGATGAAACTCAACAAAGCAGCGGGTACTTCTATCATGTGTTAAGAAATACAACTCCACAAGGTAACAGTTAGTGTGAACAGGGAGACTATATATGTTGTAGATTATCCCTGGTGTGAAGAGTCTGTACATTTTTAGTGTATCGTATGTAAATAAACTGGGTGGCCGTCAAATCACCTGAGTTACAAAATGCCCCTCCAAAGTGGGTCAAAATCCCCGTTTTTGGTCAAATTTCCCAAAAGGGTTGTCATAATGCTCAACTTTATTTGAAATGATTAAATATATGCCACAAATACATAGTTTCTGTCAATTATGTTATTCATATAATATTATACAGTAATGTTTCTGATTATTGCTCCATCAGTAAACTGATAAGAGGAAAAGTAATATTCCGGTGTAAACAACACTGTAATTCCATTACAGAAGAAGTGACCGACGTACCCGACGACGATTTTAGATATTTAAAGTCGGCTTCTGCCTGTGCCAATTTCGCCGACGGGGTAGGTGCACCTATGGGTAATTTATTAATGATAATGTGATAGGTAATAAACCACCGTGATGATGTTCTTATGGGAGTAAACCGATAGCGGATGCCTATGATTGTATATTTGAGTGCGTGATTACCTGATTGATAATATGTGTAAATGCTTGATTGCATGTATGGGTGAGAGAGTGTTTGGGTGAGAGAATGTATGCATGGGAGAGCGTATGGGTGAGAGAGGGTGTAGGTGAGAGTGTGACAGCAAGAGAGTGTGAGAGAGAGTGCATTGGTGAAAGCGTGTGTAGGTGAGAGAGCCTATGTGTGAGAGTGTGCATGGATGCGAAAGCGTGCAGGTGAGCGTGTGTAGCTGAGAGAATGTATGTGTGAGAGAGTGCATGATTGTGTGCATGCATGGGCCAATGTGGTTAAAACTTCTGTGTGATTGTTTTCTCTTATTTTACTGTACTGCTGTGATATGCTGTGATTTTAGTATCTCATATGCCAATGTGTTTGGAGATAAAACTACCAAAACAATGGGTAAATGCGTGTGTTAGGAGATTAAACCGTTCGAAGCAATGGATACCTCCATATGTATCGCGCAATAAAACTCTACAAGGCAGCGGGTACCTATGAGTGCATTAGGAGATAAACTCTACAAAATAGTGGGTACCTACATGTGTATTCGGAGAGAAGCTCTTCAATGTAAGTGACCGACGTGGGTATTAGTGGATATACATTCTTCAACGCAGTGGGTACGTGTGTAGGAGCAGGGACACTATATACGGATTGTTGTTGATTATGCTCCTCAGTACATCTTATTTTTATCCCACGGGCATGTAATGCCTCGTCTGTCCATCCGTAATCATTTTGTTTCCAGAGCATCACTCAGAAACCGTTCAATATTTTTATACCAAACTTGATAGATGTAGTAATCTCAATCTATAGTTGTGCCTTTTGCTATTTACAGAGTTTTGGCATTTTTTTGTTTTGTTTTGTTTTTCCATGGAACATTTTGGTGTTAGTCTAATGGTGCAGTGAACTTTGTTTCCGGAGCAGACCTCAGAATCTGTTCAATATTTTTCTGCAAAACTTGGTAGATATATGTGGTAGACCCCAAAGTGGTGCCTTTTGGTATGTACAGGTATTTGTGATTTGTTATTTTCTTGGTTTCCATGGAAATGTTTCGGACTTAGTTTCAAAATGGAAGGATTGGCTTCATTTCCGGAAGTAGAACTCAAAAACCGTCCAAAATGTTTCTGCAAAACTTGGTAGATATGTGTTGCAGACCCAAAAGTGGTGCCTTTTGGTATGTACAGGTATTTGTGGCATATTATTTTCTCGGTTTATATGAAAATGTTTCGGACTTAGTCTCACAATGGAGGGATGGGCTTTGTTTCCGGAGCATAACTCGAAAACCGTTCAGTATTTTTCTACAAACTTGTTACATACGTCAGTCAGAGTCTAAAGTGGTGCCTTTTGGTATTTACAGTTTTTTGTGTTATATTGTTTTCTCGGTTTCAGTGGAAATGTTTCGGACTTTGTCTCAAAATGGAGGGATGGGCTTTGTTTCTGGAGCACAACTCGAAAAGCGTTTCATATCTTTCAACAGATCTTGGCAGATACATGAGGCAGATCTTGAAGTGGTGCCTTTTGCTGTTTACAGATATATGGCATTTATATTTTTCATGACTTCCATGGAAATGATTCAAACTTAATCTAAGAAAACATCAAGTAACTATCAGATGATTTGTCCTTTCAAATATGTGGGGACTGGGGGGATATGTCGTCTTCTGATGACTCTTGTTTATCTTTGAGTGACAGGTGAATGACAGGAAATGCCGAAACATAAAGATATTTCATTATAAAAACAGTTCCTAGTTATTTGATATTCACGCTATTGTGTCTCGAAACGCATTGACACTCACTTAAGGTGGAATCGCATAGTTCGGATTGTGAATATTCTGATTAACCCTGAAAAGAATTGGAATGAAGTCATTATAACGTTGAATGACAACAATCTGACACAGTTTATTCCAAATAAGGCCTCATATATTACACAATACACTGATGCAATATCACATATTTCTAATTTAATATAATACACTAACGTGGTGCAGGTGTGACAACACCTAAGCAAGTGGATTGATAAGTCATACGAGTGGGACAACACATATACAGGTGGAATGACACTCGTACATGTGGAATGACACTCATACAGGTGGAATGACAAGTCATTCAGGTGTGACAACAACCATACAGGTGGAATGACAGGTCATACAGGTAGGATAACACTTATAGAGGTGGATTCAAACCTTTACTGGTAGAATCACACTTGTACAGGTGTGACAACACCGATATAGGTGGAATGACACTCATACAGGTGGAATATCCTACTGGTGAAATGCTTATGGTATCAACAGAGACACAGTACATTAAGTACATTAAATATCAATATCTGTAATATGTTTTTGTTAAATAATCATTCGGGGCTAAATTCAGGATGAGATAAAACCCATGGTTGAACCATACAAATTACTAGACACCCTGATTTCTAATTATGCCATGGAGACCCAATGCTATGGTGGATACCCTTAATACCTATACACAACGTATAGTGTTAGCGGACATCGTTTCAGTGCCAGTTGCCTACTATAGTTGACATCCTTGTACTGTACAAAATGACTCTGCATGGCATATATTGGTATTGTACCTAAGCGTACCTTTGTACTGTCCCAGATTCCTTTCGACGAGAAAACCCTTGCATTGTGTTAGATACCCTTATAATGTATCATATACATATTGTCATGGACACCCTTATACTGTACTAGAAATCTACTTTAGTAGATACCCTTATACTGTACTGAAAACCTACTTTAGTAGATACCGTTATACTGTACTGAAAACCTACTTTAGTAGATACCGTTATACTGTACTGAAAACCTACTTCAGTAGATACCCTTATACTGTACTAGAAATCTACTTTAGTAGATACCCTTATACTGTACTGAAAACCTACTTTAGTAGATACCGTTATACTGTACTGAAAACCTACTTTAGTAGATACCGTTATACTGTACTGAAAACCTACTTTAGTAGATACCCTTATACTGTACTGAAAACCTACTTTAGTAGATACCGTTATACTGTACTGAAAACCTACTTTAGTAGATACCGTTATACTGTACTGAAAACCTACTTTAGTAGATACCGTTATACTGTACTGAAAACCTACTTTAGTAGATACCGTTATACTGTACTGAAAACCTACTTTAGTAGATACCCTTATACTGTACCGGAAACCTACTTTAGTAGATACCGTTATACTGTACTGAAAACCTACTTTAGTAGATACCGTTATACTGTACTGAAAACCTACTTTAGTAGATACCGTTATACTGTACTGAAAACCTACTTTAGTAGATACCGTTATACTGTACTGAAAACCTACTTTAGTAGATACCCTTATACTGTACCGGAAACCTACTTTAGTAGATACCGTTATACTGTACTGAAAACCTACTTTAGTAGATACCCTTATACTGTACCGGAAACCTACTTTAGTAGATACCGTTATACTGTACTGAAAACCTACTTTAGTAGATACCGTTATACTGTACTGAAAACCTACTTTAGTAGATACCGTTATACTGTACTGAAAACCTACTTTAGTAGATACCGTTATACTGTACTGAAAACCTACTTTAGTAGATACCCTTATACTGTACTGGAAACCTACTTTAGTAGATACCGTTATACTGTACTGAAAACCTACTTTAGTAGATACCGTTATACTGTACTGAAAACCTACTTTAGTAGATACCGTTATACTGTACTGAAAACCTACTTTAGTAGATACCGTTATACTGTACCGGAAACCTACTTTAGTAGATACCCTTATACTGTACCGGAAACCTACTTTAGTAGATACCCTTACACAGTACCGGAAACCTACTTTAGTAGATACCCTTACACAGTACCGGAAACCTACTTTAGTAGATACCGTTATACTGTACTGAAAACCTACTTTAGTAGATACCGTTATACTGTACTGAAAACCTACTTTAGTAGATACCGTTATACTGTACTGAAAACCTACTTTAGTAGATACCCTTATACTGTACCGGAAACCTACTTTAGTAGATACCCTTATACTGTACCGGAAACCTACTTTAGTAGATACCGTTATACTGTACTGAAAACCTACTTTAGTAGATACCGTTATACTGTACTGAAAACCTACTTTAGTAGATACCGTTATACTGTACTGAAAACCTACTTTAGTAGATACCGTTATACTGTACTGAAAACCTACTTTAGTAGATACCGTTATACTGTACTGAAAACCTACTTTAGTAGATACCCTTATACTGTACCGGAAACCTACTTTAGTAGATACCGTTATACTGTACTGAAAACCTACTTTAGTAGATACCGTTGTACTGTACTGAAAACCTACTTTAGTAGATACCGTTATACTGTACTGAAAACCTACTTTAGTAGATACCGTTATACTGTACTGAAAACCTACTTTAGTAGATACCGTTATACTGTACTGAAAACCTACTTTAGTAGATACCCTTATACTGTACCGGAAACCTACTTTAGTAGATACCCTTATACTGTACTGAAAACCTACTTTAGTAGATACCGTTATACTGTACTGAAAACCTACTTTAGTAGATACCGTTATACTGTACTGAAAACCTACTTTAGTAGATACCGTTATACTGTACTGAAAACCTACTTTAGTAGATACCCTTATACTGTACCGGAAACCTACTTTAGTAGATACCCTTACACAGTACCGGAAACCTACTTTAGTAGATACCCTTATACTGTACCGGAAACCTACTTTAGTAGATACCCTTACACAGTACCGGAAACCTACTTTAGTAGATACCCTTATACTGTACCGGAAACCTACTTCAGTAGATACCCTTACACAGTACCGGAAACCTACTTTAGTAGATACCCTTATACTGTACCGGAAACCTACTTTAGTAGATACCCTTATACTGTACCGGAAACCTACTTTAGTAGATACCCTTACACAGTACCGGAAACCTACTTTAGTAGATACCCTTATACTGTACCGGAAACCTACTTTAGTAGATACCCTTACACAGTACCGGAAACCTACTTTAGTAGATACCCTTACACAGTACCGGAAACCTACTTTAGTAGATACCCTTACACAGTACCGGATACCATCTATCCGGTACTGTCTAAGGTATCATACCATGTACCATGGCGATGTAATGTAAACCTGGTAAATTGTAGTGAACTGTAACGGATTTCTCCTCTGTTGGATGTCATATACTGTACCAGATGTCAACTGTAATGGATGCACGTGTCCTTGTTTTGTGTAGTAACAGATTCCTTCTGTAGCGGTTAGCATTGTACTGTTACAGTTTTGTACTGTAGATGATACTATAATAGGGATTGTACCGTACCAGAAAACTGTCCTTTTGGATACATTCATACTTAAGTGATCACCCATATACTGTACCAAATACCTCCTATAAAGGATATCTTTAAAATGTACCAGATATCTGAATTGATCTTCAGTAGCCCATGCTTGTCGTAAGAGGCGACAAACGGGATCGGATGTCCGATTTGCTGACTTGGTTGACTCGTGTCATCGTATCCCAGTTGCATGGATTAGTGGTCATGATGTTGACCACTTGACTGTCTTGTCTATACAGACAGCCGACATATAGGTTGAATATTGCTGAGTGTGGCGTAAAACTAAACCCACTCACTGAGTACCTCAAATCTACTGCAGGGGATACCCTTATACTATAAATATTACATACCTACTGCTGAATGTCTTTCACTGTTCCAGCTCCCCACTGCAGCAGATGATCTCATACTGTAAAACATATTTAATTCAGTGGGATATATATCGTGCTACATTAATATTTATATAAAGTCATAATGTACATAGGCATCTGCATAGTTCTTAGCAACAAGGAAAATCAAAAGACTAATAATTTACTTTTGAATATGTCCAAATATATTTGCAAATATCTTCTTTAAGAAAATAAAAATGCATGAGATAGACCAGCAAGTTGAATTCAGCAAAAAGATACATGTAATTGTTTCTTTTGTTTCAAATCTTGTATCCACATACTTGGAGTGATATGTATATCCCGGGGCATATCCTTCTGGAAAAACATCCTTATGATGTCATAGGGGGGGGGGGGGGGGGGGGGGGCACCAGAAAGGGGCTTCAGACATTATACTCATGTTTGGAATCGAACCTGGGTCTTCAGCGTGATGAGCAAACACTTTAGCCACTAGGCTGCCTCGCTGCCCACATATACTTGGAAGTATTTTGTAATTTGTAAACAACATTGCTAGCAATCACATGCTCATTTGAAAAATAAGTATTGTGATTTGAATCATCATTTTACGAGATATCTTTATGATGTTGCATTTATTGATTTAACATGACAGAATTTTCCCACTAGCCCACGGGCAAGCAATCTTGAAAATTCAACTAGCCGGGCGAATTCAAAATGCAGGTCGGGCAAGGCAGGCACAGTATTTCCACACCCCTGATCAAGTAGTCACATAGACTGTATCTTCAGGGTGGTTTGTGTAGCTTCATGTTTAAGGTATTCTCTGGAAGGCATCAAGTAGTCACAAAGACTGTATCTTCAGGGTGGTTTGTGTAGCTTCATGTTTAAGGTATTCTCTGGAAGGCATCAAGTAGTCACATAGACTGTGTCTTGAGGGTGGTTTGTGTAGCTTCATGTTTAAGGTATACTCTGGAAGTCATCAAGTAGTCACATAGACTGTGTCTTGAGGGTGGTTTCTGTAGCTTCATGTTTAAGGTATACTCTGGAAGGCATCAAGTAGTCACAAAGACTGTGTCTTAAGGGTGGTTTGTGTAGGTATGTTTAAGGTATTTTCTGGAAGTCATCAAGTAGTCACATAGACTGTGTCTTGAGGGTGGTTTGTGTAGCTTCATGTTTAAGGTATTCTCTGGAAGGCATCAAGTAGTCACATAGACTGTGTCTTCAGGGTGGTTTGTGTAGCTTCATGTTTAAGGTATACTCTGGAAGTCATCAAGTAGTCACATAGACTGTGTCTTCAGGGTGGTTTCTGTAGCTTCATGTTTAAGGTATACTCTGGAAGGCATCAAGTGGTCACAAAGACTGTGTCTTAAGGGTGGTTTGTGTAGGTATGTTTAAGGTATTCTCTGGAAGTCATCAAGTAGTCACATAGACTGTGTCTTGAGGGTGGTTTGTGTAGCTTCATGTTTAAGGTATTCTCTGGAAGTCATCAAGTAGTCACATAGACTGTGTCTTCAGGGTGGTTTGTGTAGCTTCATGTTTAAGGTATACTCTGGAAGTCATTACGTAGTCACAAAGACTGTATCTTCAGGGTGGTTTGTGTAGCTTCATGTTTAAGGTATTCTCTGGAAGTCATCAAGTAGTCACATAGACTGTGTCTTGAGGGTGGTTTCTGTAGCTTCATGTTTAAGGTATACTCTGGAAGTCATCAAGTAGTCACATAGACTGTGTCTTTAGGGTGGTTTGTGTAGCTTCATGTTTAAGGTATTCTCTGGCAGGCATCAAGTAGTCACATAGACTGTGTCTTTAGGGTGGTTTGTGTAGCTTCATGTTTAAGGTATACTCTGGAAGGCATCAAGTAGTCACATAGACTGTGTCTTTAGGGTGGTTTGTGTAGCTTCATGTTTAAGGTATTCTCTGGAAGTCATCAAGTAGTCACATAGACTGTGTCTTTAGGGTGGTTTGTGTAGCTTCATGTTTAAGGTATTCTCTGGAAGTCATCAAGTAGTCACATAGACTGTGTCTTCAGGGTGGTTTGTGTAGCTTCATGTTTAAGGTATTCTCTGGAAGGCATCAAGTAGTCACATAGACTGTGTCTTGAGGGTGGTTTGTGTAGCTTCATGTTTAAGGTATTCTCTGGAAGGCATCAAGTAGTCACATAGACTGTGTCTTCAGGGTGGTTTGTGTAGCTTCATGTTTAAGGTATTCTCTGGAAGGCATCAAGTAGTCACATAGACTGTGTCTTGAGGGTGGTTTGTGTAGCTTCATGTTTAAGGTATTCTCTGGAAGGCATCAAGTAGTCACATAGACTGTGTCTTGAGGGTGGTTTGTGTAGCTTCATGTTTAAGGTATTCTCTGGAAGGCATCAAGTAGTCACATAGACTGTGTCTTGAGGGTGGTTTGTGTAGCTTCATGTTTAAGGTATTCTCTGGAAGGCGTCAAGTAGTCACATAGACTGTGTCTTCAGGGTGGTTTGTGTAGCTTCATGTTTAAGGTATTCTCTGGAAGGCATCAAGTAGTCACATAGACTGTGTCTTCAGGGTGGTTTGTGTAGCTTCATGTTTAAGGTATTCTCTGGAAGTCATCAAGTAGTCACATAGACTGTGTCTTGAGGGTGGTTTGTGTAGCTTCATGTTTAAGGTATTCTCTGGAAGGCGTCAAGTAGTCACATAGACTGTGTCTTCAGGGTGGTTTGTGTAGCTTCATGTTTAAGGTATTCTCTGGAAGGCATCAAGTAGTCACATAGACTGTGTCTTCAGGGTGGTTTGTGTAGCTTCATGTTTAAGGTATTCTCTGGAAGTCATCAAGTAGTCACATAGACTGTGTCTTCAGGGTGGTTTGTGTAGCTTCATGTTTAAGGTATTCTCTGGAAGTCATTAAGTAGTCACAAAGACTGTCTCTTCAGGGTGGTTTGTGTAGCTTCATGTTTAAGGTATTCTCTGGAAGGCATCAAGTAGTCACATAGACTGTGTCTTCAGGGTGGTTTGTGTAGCTTCATGTTTAAGGTATACTCTGAAAGTCATCAAGTAGTCACATAGACTGTGTCTTGAGGGTGGTTTGTGTAGCTTCATGTTTAAGGTATTCTCTGGAAGTCATTAAGTAGTCACATAGACTGTGTCTTGAGGGTGGTTTGTGTAGCTTCATGTTTAAGGTATTCTCTGGAAGGCATCAAGTAGTCACATAGACTGTGTCTTGAGGGTGGTTTGTGTAGCTTCATGTTTAAGGTATTCTCTGGAAGTCATCAAGTAGTCAAATAGACTGTGTCTTCAGGGTGGTTTGTGTAGCTTCATGTTTAAGGTATTCTCTGGAAGGCATCAAGTAGTCACATAGACTGTGTCTTCAGGGTGGTTTGTGTAGCTTCATGTTTAAGGTATTCTCTGAAAGGCATCAAGTAGTCACACAGACTGTATCTTCAGGGTGGTTTGATAGCAGTTATGGCTGAAAATCTGTACATCCGTTACTTTCAGCCTGTACATCTGGTACTTACACGTCGTACATCTGACCCTTACAGCCTGTACATCCAGTACTGATTTCTTGTAATTCCCTTGCTTATAGCCTGTTCATATGGTACTAAAAAGCTGTACATCTTGTTCCTTTTGGTTTTGACAGTCAGTACATCCAGTACTGACAGCCTGTACATCCAGTACTGACAGCCTGTACATCCAGTACTGAAACCTGTACCTCCAGTACTGACAGCCTCTACATCCGGTACTGACTGCCTGTACATCCAGTACTGACGGCCTCTACATCCGGTACTGACAGCCTGTACATCCAGTACTGACAGCCTGTACATCCTGTACTAAAACCTGTACCTCCAGTACTGACAGCCTCTACATCCGGTACTGACTGCTTGTACATCCAGTACTGACAGCCTGTACATACTGTACTAAAACCTGTACCTCCAGTACTGACGGCCTCTACATCCGGTACTGACAGCCTGTACATCCAGTACTGACAGCCTGTACATCATGTACTAAAACCTGTACCTCCAGTACTGACAGCCTCTACATCCGGTACTGACAGCCTGTACATCCAGTACTGACAGCCTGTACATCCTGTACTAAAACCTGTACCTCCAGTACTGACAGCCTGTACATCCGGTACTGACTGCTTGTACATCCAGTACTGACAGCCTGTACATCCTGTACTAAAACCTGTACCTCCAGTACTGACAGCCTCTACATCCGGTGCTGACAGCCTGTACATCCAGTACTGACAGCCTGTACATCCTGTACTAAAACCTGTACCTCCAGTACTGACAGCCTCTACATCCGGTGCTGACAGCCTGTACATCCAGTACTGACAGCCTGTACATCCTGTACTAAAACCTGTACCTCCAGTACTGACGGCCTCTACATCCGGTACTGACAGCCTGTACATCCAGTACTGACAGCCTGTACATCCTGTACTAAAACCTGTACCTCCAGTACTGACAGCCTCTACATCCGGTACTGACTGCTTGTACATCCAGTACTGACAGCCTGTACATACTGTACTAAAACCTGTACCTCCAGTACTGACAGCCTCTACATCCGGTACTGACTGCTTGTACATCCAGTACTGACAGCCTCTACATCCGGTACTGACTGCTTGTACATCCAGTACTGACAGCCTGTACATCCGGTACTAAAACCTGTACCTCCAGTACTGACAGCCTCTACATCCGGTACTGACTGCTTGTACATCCAGTACTGACAGCCTGTACATACTGTACTAAAACCTGTACCTCCAGTACTGACGGCCTCTACATCCGGTACTGACAGCCTGTACATCCAGTACTGACAGCCTGTACATCCTGTACTGAAACCTGTACATCCAGTACTGACAGCCTGTACATACTGTACTAAAACCTGTACCTCCAGTACTGACGGCCTCTACATCCGGTACTGACAGCCTGTACATCCAGTACTGACAGCCTGTACATCCTGTACTGAAACCTGTACCTCAAGTACTTACAGTCTGTACATCAGATACTTAAAGCCTGAACATCCAGTACTGAAATCCTGTACATCCAGTAGTGACAGCTTGTACATCCAGTACAGCCTGTACATCTGGTATTGAGAGCCTAGCTGTGCTTCCGGTACTCCTGTTCTGTGCATGCGGTATGGCAGCATATCCATCTGATACTTACTGTCTGTTCATCCCATGCTGACGGACTGTATATCCGGCACTGAAAGCCATTATTTCTTATACTAACAGCCAGTATACCCAGTACTGACAGCCTGCAGTATATCTGGTACTGACAACCTGTACATCTGGTAGTATCAGTCTCTACAGCCTGTACTGGGCAAAGTCTACTTTTGGCACTGAGAAGTTCTACTTCCAGTCCTAACAACTGCCATTTCTGGTCCTGAAGAACTCAACTTCCGGTGCTGTCAAATTCTACTTTCAGTTCAGACATGCTACTTCCGGTATCAACGAATTCTACTTCCGGTTCTGACGAATTCTACTTCCGGTGTTGAAAAATTCAATTTCCGGTATTGACAAATCCAACTTCCGGTTCTGATGAATTCTACTTCCGGTCTTGAAAAATCCAACTTCCGGTTCTGATGAATTCAACTTCTGGTTCTGATGAATTCTACTTCCGGTCTTGAAAAATCCAACTTCCGGTTCTGACGAATTCTACTTCCAGTACTGAAAAATTCAACTTCCAGTTCTGATGAATTCTACTTCCGGTCTTGAAAAATTCAACTTCCGGTTCTGATGAATTCTACTTCCAGTACTGAAAAATTCAACTTCCGATTCTGACGAATTCTACTTCCGGTGTTGAAAAATTCAACTTTTGGCTCTGATAAATTCTACTTCCCGTTCTGACGATTTCTACTTTTGGTATCGAGAGATTGTACATCCAGTCTTTCAGTTCTTATAGATTGTACTTTTGGTACCACAGGCCTGTACATCTTCTACTGACAGCCTGTACATGCGGTTTTGGCATGTGTGTACATGTTGTATTTAAAGCCTGTACATCCTGAACTGCTCGATGTACACTGTGGATGTTCAGACTCCAAACAACAATGAAATGTGTCGTGAAGATAATGAATAGTTTGATTGTTAAGAATTTGCCTGTCCGACACAGTTAGGAAGTTGGTGATATCACCACAATAGCTGTTAGAAGACCACCTTAAAACAAGCTGCTTGTGTGCACCAGAGTATGTAGGTCTGTCACACAGTCTTGGCTGAGAAGTTTTTTCACTATAATTCCATTTTAAATGGCTACTCTGAAATTTAAGAATGATTTCTTGATAAGCCTATCATTTGACACATCAAGTGATATGAATACACAACTTTGATTGTCAAATAGTAACTACTTTTTTACCGTATGGAAGATATAAGGTTAAAAAAATGAACGTGCCTTCTTTGATCACAGGGTGTGTGTGCATGCATACTTGTGTGTATTCTGTATTTCATTTTATTAAATAGATGGTAAAATGAACACCACCACAATCGGAATTGCGAAAAGACAAGAGTTTATTTAAGAGGTAAACTGTTTGCTTATATGTTCATCTAGAAACATGGGTGGTAGGGTAGGGAAGCCTAGCCTAGCCTAGCCTAGCCTAATGGTTACAGCTTACGATCATCATGCCCAAGGCCCAAGTTCTTTTCCCCACATGGGTGCAATGTGTGAAGCCCATTTCTGGTTCCCCGTTGTCATAATTGCTGTAATTTTGCTAAAAGTCGAATAAAACCACACTAATCCACTTACTCACTCACTCACTCACTCATCTGGGATCAATCATATACAGAGACCAAGAAGTAGGACATGCCACTGACACCCACTGTTATCTCTCTCTCAGAAGTGAAAACAGTCTCTCAGCAGGTTCACAGCTGACAGATCTGCCCCAGGTATGCAGTAAGAGCTGAAATATCCAGACACATTTGTTTTTGCTTAAATCATTCAGATAAATGAATATGCAGATATCTGGATTTTTGTCGTCAAGGCTTCATTGTTGAAATGGTAGTGAGCATACACTTCTCGGTTCAAATCACTTCAAAAACAGCATGGTCCTTTTGATTTGCCAGTTACAATGGGTGATCGTTTTTCTGCATGGGATGATAACACTCCTTTTAGAATAATATAAGTGACAGTTCGACTTTTGGCTTCTGGTATGGTTCCTGACTCAATGTGTGCTGCTACAACTTGCTACATGTAAAGACGGAACCCAGCTTACACGTTGCTGTGTTCACCTTGGCTAGACTACAGTTTACCACCGGAACCCGGGGACTACTGAGCGCTCGCTAACAAGTGTGCTATGGCGAGAGCGCTCTGTAGAGCTACTGATCTGTCTCACTGTGCCACGCTGCTGTATCCTTAGCCCTTGGGCACCCCCTTTCTAGATCCTTAGGGTTAGGGCACCCCCCTCTATATCCTTAGGGTTAGGGCACCCCCTTCTAGATCCTTTGGGTTAGGGCACCCCCCTCTAGATCCGTAGGGTTAAGGCACCACCTTCTAGATCCTTAGGGTTAGGGCACCCCCCTCTAGATCCTTAGGGTTAAGGCACCACCTTCTAGATCCTTAGGTTTAGGGCAGCCCTTCTAGATCCTTAGGGTTAGGGCACCCCCTCTAGATCCTTAGGGTTAGGGCACCCCCTTCTAGATCCTTATGGTGAGGGCACCCCCCTCTAAATCCTTAGGGTTAAGGCACCCCCTTCTAGATCCTTAGGGTTAGGGAACCACCTTCTAGATCCTTAGGGTTAGGGCATCTCCCTCTAGATCCTTAGGGTAAACGCACCACCTTCTAGATCCTTAGGGTTAGGGCACCCCCCTCTAGATCCTTAGGGTTAAGGCACCACCTTCTAGATCCTTAGGTTTAGGGCACCCCCTCTAGATTCTTAGGGTTAGGGCACCCCCTTCTAGATCCTTAGGGTTAGGGCACCCCCTTCTAGATCCTTATGGTGAGGGCACCCCCCTCTAAATCCTTAGGGTTAAGGCACCACCTTCTAGATCCTTAGGGTTAGGGAACCACCTTCTAGATCCTTAGGGTTAGGGCATCTCCCTCTAGATCCTTAGGGTAAACGCACCACCTTCTAGATCCTTAGGGTTAGGGCATCCCCTCTAGATCCTTAGGGTTATAATTAAGGCACCACCTTCTAGATCCTTAGGTTTAGGGCACCCCTTCCAGATCCTTAGGGGTAGGGCACCCCCTTCTAGATCGTTAGGGTTAGGGCACCCCTTCTAGATCCTTAGGGTTAGGGCACCACATTCTAGATCCTTAGGGTTAGGGCACCCCCCTCTAGATCCTTAGGGTTATAATTAAGGCACCACCTTCTAGATCCTTAGGTTTAG
Source organism: Haliotis asinina (assembly GCF_037392515.1). Taxonomy (NCBI): domain Eukaryota; kingdom Metazoa; phylum Mollusca; class Gastropoda; order Lepetellida; family Haliotidae; genus Haliotis; species Haliotis asinina. Next base: position 15,535,019 of record NC_090292.1, on the reverse strand, counting down.
GGCACCCCTTCTAGATCCTTAGAGTTAGGGCACCCCCTTCTAGATCCTTAGGGTTAGGGCACCCCTTCTAGATCTTTAGGGTTAAGGCACCACATTCTAGATCCTTAGGGTTAGGGCACCCCCCTTCTAGATCCTTAGGGTTAGGGCACCTCTTTCTAGATCCTTAGGGTTAGGGCACTCCCTTCTAGATCCTTAGGGTTAGGGCACCCCCTTCTGGATCCTTAGGGTTAGGGACCCCCCCTCTAGATCCTTAGGGCTAAGGCACCCCCTTCTAGATCCTTAGGGTTAGGGCACCCCCTTCTAGATCCTTTGGGTTAGGGCACCCCCCTCTAGATCCGTAGGGTTAAGGCACCACCTTCTAGATCCTTAGGGTTAGGGCACCCCCCTCTAGATCCTTAGGGTTAAGGCACCACCTTCTAGATCCTTAGGTTTAGGGCAGCCCTTGTAGATCCTTAGGGTTAGGGCACCCCCTCTAGATCCTTAGGGTTAGGGCACCCCCTTCTAGATCCTTATGGTGAGGGCACCCCCCTCTAAATCCTTAGGGTTAAGGCACCCCCTTCTAGATCCTTAGGGTTAGGGAACCACCTTCTAGATCCTTAGGGTTAGGGCATCTCCCTCTAGATCCTTAGGGTAAACGCACCACCTTCTAGATCCTTAGGGTTAGGGCACCCCCCTCTAGATCCTTAGGGTTAAGGCACCACCTTCTAGATCCTTAGGTTTAGGGCACCCCTTCTAGATCCTTAGGTTTAGGGCACCCCCTCTAGATTCTTAGGGTTAGGGTACCCCCTTCTAGATCCTTAGGGTTAGGGCACCCCCTTCTAGATCCTTATGGTGAGGGCACCCCCCTCTAAATCCTTAGGGTTAAGGCACCACCTTCTAGATCCTTAGGGTTAGGGAACCACCTTCTAGATCCTTAGGGTTAGGGCATCTCCCTCTAGATCCTTAGGGTAAACGCACCACCTTCTAGATCCTTAGGGTTAGGGCATCCCCTCTAGATCCTTAGGGTTATAATTAAGGCACCACCTTCTAGATCCTTAGGTTTAGGGCACCCCTTCCAGATCCTTAGGGGTAGGGCACCCCCTTCTAGATCGTTAGGGTTAGGGCACCCCTTCTAGATCCTTAGGGTTAGGGCACCACATTCTAGATCCTTAGGGTTAGAGCACCCCCCTCTAGATCCTTAGGGTTATAATTAAGGCACCACCTTCTAGATCCTTAGGTTTAGGGCACCCCTTCTAGATCCTTAGAGTTAGGGCACCCCCTTCTAGATCCTTAGGGTTAGGGCACCCCTTCTAGATCTTTAGGGTTAAGGCACCACATTCTAGATCCTTAGGGTTAGGGCACCCCCCTTCTAGATCCTTAGGGTTAGGGCACCTCTTTCTAGATCCTTAGGGTTAGGGCACTCCCTTCTAGATCCTTAGGGTTAGGGCACCCCCTTCTGGATCCTTAGGGTTAGGGACCCCCCCTCTAGATCCTTAGGGCTAAGGCACCCCCTTCTAGATCCTTAGGGTTAGGGCACCCCCCTCTAGATCCTTAGGGTTAAGGCTCCCCCTTCTAGATCCTTAGGGTTAGGGCACCCCCTCTAGATCCTTAGGGTTAGGGCACCCCTTTCTAGATCCTTAGGGTTAGGGCACCCCCCTGTAGATCCTTAGGGTTAGGGCACTCCCCTCTAGATCCTTAGGGTTAGTGAGTAAAGGTTAGGGTTGGCTTACCTTAGATGTGATTATATCCATATATATCCATCCATTGTGAATTTGAAACACGTTTCATATATCATTGCTTGATTGGCTGCATGACATCTTGAAAACAATGGCTAGGTGTGGCTTCTCGCTTTGATGAATGGGTAGGCGGGACCTAGCTCTGCGCATGCGCAGTAAATGAAAACAAACCATAATAGTTTGTTTTCATTCACTGCGCATCCCCTGACCTGTGTGGTAATGACTCGTTAAACGAGCACTAACTAACTGTGATCGCACCAGTGGTCCCGAGTTAGCGTGTCCGTTCGAGCCCCACCAGCACAGCGAAAAAATCAGAGAAAGTGCGCCCCGTAAAGAGCACTACTCCCTTCACCTTCACTGAAATAACTGTGGTTTCTGATGAAAAGCTGTTAACTGGCACATATTTTGCTTTGACTTTTAGTTTAGAAAAGCATCGTTTGTTTAAATTCCAACTGCAGTATATATCAACACGATATGGATCAGGATGGAAAACACAATGAAAATACAGTGTATTGTCATGGCATTTCCTACGACAGAACTCGAGGTAGTGCAAGTCTTACGTGTCGTAGCATCTATGAACATTTTTTTTATACATTATCAACCCGTATGTTATTTCCATTGGTAATTCTTTAACTATTGCCGCATTAAAATCTTACATAGAGTTCCCGTACAATCAGCAGCCACCATGTAAGAAATGAGAGAAACCTCCAACCAACGAGTTTATGAGGGTCTGTCACCTGGGGGAAGGTGTGTCAGCTGGAGGTATATACATGGGCCACCTCCAACCAACGAGTTTATGAGGGTCTGTCACCTGGGGGAAGGTGTGTCAGCTGGAGGTATCTACATGGGCCACCTCCAACCAACGAGTTTATGAGGGTCTGTCACCTGGGGGAAGGTGTGTCAGCTGGAGGTATCTACATGGGCCACCTCCAACCAACGAGTTTATGAGGGTCTGTCACCTGGGGGAAGGTGTGTCAGCTGGGGGATGTGACATCTGTGGAAGGGTGTGTCACCTTGCGGGGGGTCTGTCACCTGGGGCAGGGTGTGTCAGCTGGAGGTATCTACATGGGCCACCTCCAACCAACGAGTTTATGAGGGTCTGTCACCTGGGGGAAGGTGTGTCAGCTGGAGGTATCTACATGGGCCACCTCCAACCAACGAGTTTATGAGGGTCTGTCACCTGGGGGAAGGTGTGTCAGCTGGGGAATCTGACATCTGTGGAAGGGTGTGTCACCTTGCGGGGGGTCTGTCACCTGGGGCAGGGTGTGTCAGCTGGAGGTATCTACATGGGCCACCTCCAACCAACGAGTTTATGAGGGTCTGTCACCTGGGGGAAGGTGTGTCAGCTGGGGGATCTGACATCTGTGGAAGGGTGTGTCACTTTGCGGGGGGTCTGTCACCAACGAGTAGCCCCTGGAAGGTCTTTGTCACCCATTTGTGATTATTATACATCCCTGACAATTGAAGAAATTCTGTATAGAATGTAGCAGTTAGTTAGAAGTATTTTAATTACGTTTTGAGGAGCAGTTCCTAACTCATCTGTATCCTTTTTGGTTTTAAATTCTGACACTACTGTATATTTTTACATATACTTATAAAAATGTTATACACCTGCTATCCAAGCAGTTAATCGATTGCATCAGAAACACCAGTCTTCATAGTTTGCAATAAGACACATATAATTTAATAGAACTTAAACAGATATAAGCTATAACAGAACTTAAAGCTCTTAATATAAATAGTCATTTATGGAGATTTGTCTCAACAAGCAACATATAATTCTGACCTCCCAAGAGAATGTGTATGACAGAATTACATTACATATGTGTTTTGATAAAATTACATTGACAAAATGTATATTACATAATATAAATATTAATATTTAGTATTTCCCATGACCTACCATATATTATCCAACTTTAACTTTGTATTCTGATTTTCAGTCAACAGTTCTTAAAGAAAACTTTAGGTTATGTAGGTTTGTTAGAAACTATCACAGAAAATGTGTTTAAAATGAAATACATGTTTTTGATGACATAAATTCGAATTTATGTCATCAAAAACATTTATTTTATTGAAATGTGTTAATGTGTTTCTGCATTTATGTATATTTTGACCAAATTAACAGATAATATGTACAATGGAATAAAGTCCTGCATGTGTAATTTAATGTAAAAGAACACACACGCCATGATACAAAAACTCAGAGCTAAAACATTGTAAGTGCAGCTATAATGTAAAGTAGGAAAAGATTCTGCCTTTTTTTATATATTTGTGTAAGAATTTGAAAAATCTATATATTGCAGCAAAACATGAAGAGCCGTCTCTAATAAATGCACTGTCATCTTTTTCATAACTCTTGTATGTAGACACTACAGTAAAATGTCAACCTTTTGCTGTTTACAACACTTAACAGTGCCATTTATTTTACTAGAAATTTAAATTTATAATCAGTATGAATATATGTATGTTTTTAGTTATGTAATGAAAAAAGGAATTTTGAAAGTGCACTTATCCTAGAAGTAGTATTGTTTCTTCTGTGTCTGAGATAATAAATGCATATTTTCATGATATTCCCTTTTATTAAAAATTAAGAAAAAAAATATTTGAATTATACCCTTAATTCAGGATAATTAAAATGCAGTAGAAATTTGCAATGTTTTTATGCATTATTTAGCCAAACAGTGATTATATCATGACATCACTGTTGCAGGCCTTAAAAAAGTAGATTTTAGTTATGCCCATGTTTATCGTACTTTCAACATTGCATGGCTACATGTAGGTGATGATTGACATTATTCATCCATTACTGTTATTTTACAATTACTTGACTATTGTTTCTCATTTCTCTCTCTACCTGCTAAAATATCTGTGTTGTCAAATTCTCAATGCCATCTTGCATGACCCGATGAAATTTGCAGAACAAAACTTTCATTGTTTCACATTTAGCGCACAGCATCAGCTCATTGCCGCAGTGAAATTCATGAATGCAGCCATATCGGCCATAATACTGAAGCAATTTGAGTGAAAATAATACAGTGCAGTTTTAAATGTGTGATACTGAGACATCTAGTGCCAGACTTATATCACAGATTACAAAATCTCGAGAAAACAACAAAACATGGCCTGAAAATTATCAGCTGATTGGACACCGCCTCACTTCGAACTGCTATGTTGTGATTCATTCTTACAATATAAGCAGTCCTGCCCATCCCAGGAGCATCACAGTATCATGTAATAAATATTTCAGGACATAACACTTGATATATCGTCATAAAAGGGAAAAGATATACACTCCATGCATCAGTGTGAACGTTACCTATGACAGTGAAGGCCATACTGGTTAACTGTCTCTAAGTGGAATAGTAACACATATGGTGCACATCGCTCTTACGACATGCACTGTCAGTTTAAGGTTGTTCCATTCAGATCAACCCACTAACTGGATTAGGTAAGGGAAGATAAATTAAAAATATCGCCCATTCACTCAGTGTCAGATAGGCCCACTTATCACCACCAATACACTGCTGATAGGTCATTAATCCAGATTAGCAGACCTTGTCTCATGCCAAAACACGTGGACACTAGCACTTCACTCGTACATGGTCAGCGGTAGATCAAAGCTTTGTTTGGATGATTGTATCAGTTCTGTGTTGAGTTAGTGAGTTCATTTGAAAAGTTTACCGCCTGGAAATGGAAACGGAAACAGAATATCAGAGACAGTCACTTTTATAGCCTAAGAGATAAATGTTTTAGGGGACTTCACCAGAAGTTGAGTTTTTCGGATATTTGTTGTCTGGGTATCTGGGGTCTTACTGTACATGCAGCCTAACCCATGTTAGACTCGCGTCCCCTCCCGACTACCCCCAACTCCACCTTGCCAGTTGACACATCTGCCCCAGGTATACATGTAGACTAACCCATGTTAGACTCGCGTCCCCTCCCGACTACCCCCACCTCCACCTTGCCAGTTGACACATCTGCCCCAAGTATACATGTAGACTAACCCACCTCCTCCCTCCCAGTCGAAGATCTGCCCCAGGTAGACATGTAGATAATACACACAAAAAAGATGCAAGGGGTGTTGCATGGTTTAACTCTTTATTTTTGTACTTTTGTACAAAGTTGAAATTGATGCATTAAATAAAATCAATTCATAAGGAGAAATATATACAAGGATATTATATCTGTATCTTCTTTCAATAAAATGAAAGTTTATTTCATTGACACATTTTCAGTTTGTATTGGTCTGGGTTGTTAGTGTTGTGGGTGTCGCTGGTAGGGCTGGGATGGGTAGAACAAATTGGAATCGAGTACCTGCATGGTTTGTAGTAGATTTATGAATGATTTATCATCATGTTGGGAGAATGAGAAGATAACCATAAGAGTGTCAAAGTCAGCTGCAACAAGTGCATCCCTGAATTCCCCATACATTTTAGAATCAAATTATAAATGGTCTCTTGTCACCAATACCAACTGTGTAAATAAAACAAAACAAAAGATTCTGTGTGTAAAAATAAACACTGTGCTTGAGAAACTGTGATCCTTTGAAATGTAAACAACGAAAAGTTCTGATTTTACACTATATAGCATTTTCTGAAAATTTCCGACATCCAGCTGTCTATTCATTGCTTGTAATGAGTCAATACCTTTTAGAATATGCATGGCAAGAGTATCTCTATGTGATCTGAGTTACGTTGACTTAATGTTGAACATAATGGAATTATGCCCCTTATCTTTGTATGTGCATAACCTCTCTGTTGTTATTTGGCGTCACAGAAGAACAGGGCAATTACTGTGAGTCATGTTTAATCTTGAGCACACAAACCTATTTCATGTATGCTTTTGTCGTTCAGATAGCAGCCTGTATTTTCATGGCTAACGCTAAGTGCTTTTATCGGTGCACTAAGAAAAACAGAGGAGTTGACTGTTTTTTATTACATAACAAAATTTTGTCTGTTTCTCAAACAACTGTGGTAGTTGCAGTTATATCTGTACGAGCAGGCAGGAAATTTACTATTCTACATTTGTGTGTACTTTTATGGTTGTATGCAGATCCAGGACCAATTCTCGTACAACAGTCAGTTTTCAAGTCTAATGAAAGTGTGCGCCTGAAAAAACCTCAGCAACCAGGGAGTTAACCCAGGTGACATATCCTCCCCTGAGATTGCAGATACTCCCTTACCCAAACATGTCATATTTCCTTGAGGTGAGCATGTTGTTTCTTGAGTTCAGCTGGTTATTTAGGATTTTCCCAATTTGACATGATATGGTTTCATAAATACACCATACATATACCATTTAGCTACCAAATGTCGTTGATCAGTTTTCTTTATTGTAGTGGATTATGCAACAGGGGTTGTATCTGATCGGTAGACAAGGGGAGATAATTTAAAACATTTGGTGGAAGAGTAAGCTCCCTTGGTGTGCTTTTTGTCTGGTTCAGCATAGTGAAACATCAGTGCCCAGTGGCCAAAAAGGACAGAAATTGAGTGACTGCATACTTGATTGCTGTATCATGAGGAAGCCATTTTATGAAAAGGACACCAAATATTTTGTGGAATAGTTAAATTGTTCATGATTATTAATGTGTTTGTTGAAGAAAATCTTCCGAGATGTCATATAGTGTAGAGAGAGCTACTTTTAGTAGATGAGGTAGCACTACAGTGTCACTCAGTTCAGTCAAGATATTTAATACCTATGTAAGTACATCAAAGTGGATCCTTTGCTCGGGTCTTTTCTTTATCTGTATGCCGGCATGTTGTGAGGATAATAACCCTGCAACAAGTTGAGTGTTTTCAGTGGTTGTCCGGACACCTGTGCTCTGAGTGTGTCTCAGACGAGAAGTGTGATCCCTGAGTAGTAATTGTACCAACAGCCAGTAAGATACAGATGCTGTTTAAGATGAGGGATGTCATTGTTTGAAACCAAACTTAGTCACTGACCTAAGAAAGTCTTTCATGGACTCTCTGAACGTTAATATTATGTCAGCAGGTCTGTCAGTGTTGCTCAAGCACAAACTGACCAAGCAAAACATTGTCTAGTATTCATTTGTAGCATTTAGATTTAGTTTATAAGTCAGGGTTCTTTGTCATAGCCTACATATTATTTATGTCTCCAAGGTAAAACTGTATTATTGGGTTAAATGAACACCTCTGTCAAGCATTCTCTGACTGGAAGGGAGATAATCCAGTTCCTGAATCAGTTTGATGGTGATGTAAGAGGCAGGTGAAAGGGGGAAATGTGGAGATAACATAACTCTTGCTTGAGCTGTAGGGAATATTGAATTCATGTCGCAGGAATGAGCTGGAGTTCACTGACATATGAGTTCTTGTTGCTCAAACACTATCTGACCAAGGAGAACCGTCTTGGAATTATTTTACATCGTTTCAGGTAAAGTTTTAAGTCAGGGTCTTTGTCACAGCCTGAATATTATGAGTTAAAGACTTTGGCTCAATCCTCTCAAATACTACGGTTAACAAATCTGATGGCTTGCAGAGACTTCCTCCATTCTAAGCACTGCTTCTAGGTCAGTATTGGTTTGAAATTGAACTGAAACTGGTTGGCTTGACATGACATGACCTTACATGAACGTTACTACTTGCATACTCTCCCGTGTTACTCAATACCAGGTTTGAGCCTTGTCACCTGCATAGGGTTCAGTCATGTATCATCTATACTGTTTTTCTTCCTCAGACCTAGAACACGTTAGGGCTGGAACACGTTAAGCTATGGTTGGGTTACCCCTTTAAGGTCCTACAGTTAGGGTGCCATGCTCTTGGTGGGGAACCACGTTAAAGGTCTGAGGGTTAGAATGCATTGCTGTGGGTTGGCAGTCCTTTAAAGATAAGAGATTTAGGACACCAAGCTGTAGGTGGGACACCCCTTTAATGACTTTTGTGTTAGGGTGCTATGTTTTGGGTGGAACTCCCCTTTCAGAGTCTTAGAGTTACGGTCCTGTGGTATGAGTGGGACACCCCTTTCAGTGTCTTAGGATTAAGGTGCCATGGTATAGGTGGGACCAGTGTTTGCAAAATTATTTTTTAAATTACCAGCTGGCGATAAGTGCCTGCAGGCTTCAAACTTTACTGGCCCTGAATGAAATCTGCATTTGGTTAAAGTCAACCCCACCCCCCTTCTCCCTACCCCCCTCCCCCAAAACAGAAACAAAACAGACTACATTATACAGTCTCATGCTGTTTCTACAAAATCAAGCTAAGCCTATGGCACAGAGGGGTTGATATTTGTTAGAGTGGTGTTGACATCCCAACGTCAAAGCACTGACATACCAGGAAGTGAAACTCTAAGTTATCGTAACATGATGGATGATTCCCAGACATTAGTAAAGAACACGTCCGGAAACATTCCAGTAGAAAGATGGTTCACACATAATTTACCCGCACATATTTGAAACTGCCGACCCCATACAATAACAACGGGCGAGGACCACCGGGCCGGCGGTTATTTCAAGTGCAGGGTAAGACATCCCTTTCAGAATCCTAGGGTTAGGTTGACATGCTATGGGTGGGACACCCCTTCCAGAGTGTTAGGGTTAGGGTGCCACATTATGGACAGAACACCCCTTTCAGAGTCTTAGGGTTAGGGTGCCATGGTATGGGTAGGACACCCCTTTAATGTCCATGCGTTTGGATTCCATATTATGGATGGAACACCCCTTTCAGAATGTTAGGGTGCTATGTTATGGGTGGGACACCCCTTTCAGAATGTTAGGGTACTATGTTATGGGTGGGACACCTCTTTCAGAATGTTAGGGTACTATGTTATGGGTGGGGCACCTCTTTCAGAGAGTTGGGGTTAGAGTGCCATGGTATGAGTGGGACACCCCTTTCAGAGTCTTAATGTTATAGTCCTTTGGTACAGGTGGGATACCTCTTTCAGAGTGTTAGGTTTAGGGTGCTGTGTTAAGGGTGGAAATTTGATAGAACAGAAAGAGTGTGTTGTCCCTGCATCTGGGCAAATTCCCAGTACACAAACATAGGGTCAACTAACAAGCTGCTGCTGATCAAGGTAAAAATTAGAAGTTCCTGAATGGTATTTTCTGAAAAAAGAAAACACATTTAGTTATTGGCAATGAAAGAGCTGTCAGCCATAATGACTAAAAACAAAAACATTGGGTCCCAGTGGTTTTCAGTGAGCTTTGGGCTTGAGAAGTGGAACACTGGGAGGGGGGGCACCCCTCTGGTGTCATGTTATTGGTGGAACACTCCTTTCAGACTCTTAGGGTTATGTTGCCTTGTTGAGAGTGGAGCCATGTTGTGTGTTGTGGAGGGGTACATCCTTTTCAGTGTGGTCGGTTCGCTCGTCAGTCTGGGATATTGATGGGATATTGCTGAAAGCGTCATAAAACTGAAACCACCCACTCCTGTTCCAGACGTAAATGTTGTCGAACTATGTTGGGGTGAATACAGCAAAGTCCTGGGATGGTCTGGGCAGCCATCACTACACTCTGAAACTTGTGACAAAGATGGGTCACCCTTATTCATCTGCCCTGTCTTGGCGTTGTTACATGTGGACGTCCAGAATGTGGTCGATTGATGATGTCATTTGTGTTCTGGTAGCATCTCACCAGGGCAGAAATGGCAGTTGAAAGGTGCAACCAGGGCATGCCTTGAGCCTTTCAAAGCAACAGTAGTGTATGGCATTCATTTGCTCTGTTTCTGTTTTCTGGCATGCACGTGCAACAATGTATTGCATGTCTCAAGGACGAAACCACTGATGTCATGGAATGTGGTACGTGCATGCATGTTTGATACATGTCACTAATCTCTGAGTTGAAATCCTTATGTGTCTATACAGGTTTGACACATTTAGATTTTAAATATTTGTATGCACAGTTTCTTTATGTGCCTGGTATATATTTGTATATTGAGGAGATGAGGCTTCTTGTCTAGTGCGACAAGGTTATTTTTGACCAGAGGTTGCACCGAGTGCAAGAAGGTCTTAATTCAATAAAGTATGCCCTGATATACATGTGTATATTCAAGCAGCAGTTGTTGAGATGCCCTGTGATCATGAACATTGTGGATTTTTCTTCAGGTACACAAAGAAGAAAAATCCAATTATCCTGACATTTGTTATGCAAAAGCAAATGTGTCCAGTGATTGAGGGTCTCACTGTGTAGTCACGTAGTAGTGACATACACTCTGGAGCAAGTTATTGCTGTTACCAGATATGTAGGGATCAATCACTGTTGACATGCTATGTGATCTTGTTTCCATGGAGACAACATCATGTTGGCAAATATTAGTCAGGCTAGTACGAATATGACTGTGTTAAAGTTGTTGTCCACATCTGGCAAGTAACATTGGCTTGTAGACATCTCAACTTTTCTTAATGTGCCTGAAGTGTAAACATATTTGTGTAGGTACGGTCAACAGTGGACCTAACATTTGCAAGAGAAATCTGGAGCAAACCAACTTTGTACCAATGTAATGAATTGACAAGGACTTGGATCCAGGGATGGTGGCACAGTTGTTATATCCAGAACAATATCATTAAGATTGCTGAATGGCGGTTCTGTTTTTACAGCCGAGATAAGTGTCATATTATCACCTCTGAAACATTTAAGTAACCGCCTAAATACACACAGTTAGCCATATTTTCAGATTCACTCTCGTGTCTTTGTAGCAAATAAAAATAACGTCTACTTTTAGTTGAAATTATTAGTTATTTAATGTTCTTGCTACTAGCTAAGACAACATAGTTTTGGGTTTGTTTCCCTGCCATGTTGTAATTTCCAGTAACACAGGCTGATGCTGCAGCTAAAGCAGCACTCAACAGATCTGTGACACCAGTTCTACTTCCCTTCACTCACAACAAACTGATCATCAGACCTTACCATTAATGCAGATGAAGTGGGACACTCCAGTGGATATGAATAGGTTAGCTACAATTAAACCATCTGGTGAATATATCTACTTGGGTTTTCAGTCCAGCTTTGAAGAAGTCATTATGCAACAGTCGTTTTTCTCATGGCAGATATACTCAAAATTCCTGTTGAAAGATGCGGTGTCTCTATTCTGTATCCCTTGTGACGAAAGTATCACAGTCAAGCCTCATAAGGGATAACGTTTAGTGTAGAAACAGTAAAGGGTATTTTCACCCATGTGAATTTCCATTTAATCATTGCTTTGAAAAGAAATATAATTGTTTCAATTTTTTTTTCATAAATATTTTATGTAAACAGATAAACAGCACAGTAGCCAGCACCTGAAGTAATAATGTAAATCCAGCTAGGGTCCATGCAGGAAGCACATGTACTGTAAGTCCCCATGGTCCTTAGTTATGGTGATGTACCTTCAGTTGTTGATTGTCCATAGTTTATAATTTTCTGGTTGTTTTTAATATAGTTTGTCACCAGGTTTAAATATTCTTGCCAATATGACCAGAAATCTTAATTCACTCACTCACTCACATACTACTTTGATGATAATTGTTGAATAAAATACTGAAGATCCATCAGAAACATCTCTCCAGATATACAATGAATACTTAGAGTGTGTGTAATATCATGATTTCTACAATATCATGGTCGCCCTTCCTTTGATGATGGATGGATGCCACAGGATAGGTTATAAAACAAATAAAACTAAACTCACTCACTCACTCACTCACTCACCATTGTTAGACACCAACCATACCTGTACTGTGTTAAAGGACTCTACAGTTATACTGGTCAGTGCTGGACACCAGCCACCTCTGTACTGTACACAGACACAAAGGAAGGTAGGGTACACTGGTCAGTGTTGGACACCAACCACCCCTGTACTGTACACTGTCAGTCTTAATTAAAGGGAGGCAGGGTTCACTAGTCAGTGTTCAACACCAGCCACCCCTATTGTGCACCTGACGGTGACAGTCTTAAAGGAATAAACTGGTGGTGAGGACAATTGGAACTTCCAGTACTAAAAAATTCTACTCTTAGTACTTACAAATTCTACTTCCGGTGCTGAGAAGCTCCACTTCTGGTGCCACCAAATTCTACTTCCGGTGCTGAGAATCTCCACTTCTGGTGCCAACAAATTCTACTTCCGGTGCTGAGAAGCTCCACTTCTGGTGCCAACAAATTCTACTTCCGGGTCTGACATAATTCTACTTCCGGTGCTGATAAATTTTACTTTCGGTGCCGACAAATTACACCACTGGTCACAACAAAATTTTACTTCTGGTACTCACAAATTCTACATCCTGTACACCAAGTACGAAGACTGTACAGACTGTACATGCAGTACTCACAGCCTGTACACCAAGTACTACCAGTTCCAACAGACTGTACATCCAGTACCGACATCCTGTACGTCCAGTAGTAACAGTGCCTGTATTTTCAACATGTCATGTCATATGTGTATGTCCAAACAACAATAGAACAGATTGTGGCAAAATGTAAACATGAACGGTCAAGAATGTTCCTGTCTGACTCTGTCAGAAGCTGGTAAGATCTGTACAGTAACTGGTACAACCGTAAAACAAGCTACTTGTGAGCAACCGTGCATGTAGATCGATGCCAAACAGTCGCATCCAAGTATGTAGATATATGTCAAACAGTCAGCTTTACAAGTAATAGTATAGGTGCAATACAAGCAACGACGTTTCCACTAGACACTAGGTTCTTTAATTGTCAAATAAGGCTGGGAATTTCTTCATGAGATTTCTATTTTTACATGGCTGCTCTGAAATTTAAGACCGATTTCCCGCTAAACCTTTCATCTGACACATAAAGTGATATGAATACACAGCTTAGATTGTCAAATTGTAAATAATGTTTAGCTTATGAAAGATCTCCGGAAAAGCTGTACCTTCTTTGATCACGTGGCGTGTGTGTATGCGTACCTGTGTTCCATTTGATTGATTAGATTGTAAAATAAACTGCATGACATAATTATGAACTTGCCAGTGGACGAGATCATTTTAAGGGTAACAGTGGTTGCTTGTATTCCTAGAAATTTTCTATTGTTGGGCCTTCATTCTTCAATTGTTAGTTGCTTTTGTGTTCTCTGATTTTAAGTTTCACGGTGTTCATCTTGGCACAATAATATGCAGAGACCAAGAGTTCTCAGACATGCCACACTAAGCTCGGAGGTGACAACAGTCTCCCAGCTGAAGGTCTGCCGCCAGAACTCATGTGTTCGAGGCGTGACGTCATATCTGGCGATGATGACGTCATGACTCTGTCCCCGTCTCGGCTGTGTCCGGACATTGGACTGTGTACTTGAACCCAGTTATTGTTGACTTCCGGAGGCCGACTGACTTGTTTACAAACAATAGATACGAATGGCTTTGGTCTGAAAGTCCTGTTGTTCTTTTCCATACCCAAATTAATCCTCGATGTACTGCCATAATTATTATAGTATATTATGTTTAAGACTCTATATTTCTACAGAAATACCCTGAATGCATCAACAACACATACCTAATTCATTTACGCACACATAAAATATTATTTGCCAAGTCACTTGACCGTTGTAGTGTCAAAGGTAAATTGATTGACGTTTCAGAATTTATAATTACAGTCTGTCAACAACAAAAGAATTTATCAATGTTTCACAGTGATGGTTTGTTTGCGTATTTGTTGTGTCGGATTCAACCACGGTAACCCCGGTGAGGTAAGTGAGTGAGTGAGTGAGTGAGTGAGTGAAAAATATGGTATTCAGTGCCAGACCAGACAATCCAGGCGACCTGCTGTATGCCATTGCAGTTACCATTATATATGTGTCCAAAGTTTGTTTTTCGGGTAGTAATGCATGACACAGAAGCATACACATGGCACAATACACGTTTTCAAAAAGAAGAAAAATGTTTTGCTTGAGTGTCAAAAATTGTACATATTCATAGTACGTTGTCCGGTCAGAAATGGCCTACGAGACACTGAATTACAATAGAAAAGACTATTTGAGAGCGCTAAAATATAATTAAAATGTATCACATAATCATAAGAGAGGTGTAAGCACAATACTCACGGATCTTTCTTTAAATTACTACATTATAAGAGGGGTTTTTTTTCTGCGCCTAAACATAGCGCTCACTGTAGCGACAAGTGGTGTGGAGAGCTGAGGATACTTCCTAAGAGATGGTTTGATCTGTGGAGGACTGATTAAAGAATTGTGAGTAAATAGCATTGGCTTTGGGCCACAACGTAGAGATCGGATATCTAAATAAAATGGACATGAGGTTCGAAAATGTGTCATCTTCAACTTCAGAGTAGTTGCAGTGTTTACCAACTTCTACCCCTGAAAGGAGAGAGACACATCTCCCTTCCCTGAGAGCGGTCAGAGACTGAAGGAAACATAAGGAGAAGCTGCCAGAGTATTTTTGAATATTGTAAATGTTCTCAGTTTGTTACCTTTGGCCTGTCTATTATAATTCAATAAACCTCGATACCAGAAACTTATCTCTAATTACGAGAAAATCCCTCAGAGTAAGTGGAAAAACATCATCAGAAATTAATCTGCCTGAGGAAATTTAAGACCATGTTATCCCAGCATTTTCTTAACCTCAGGGACCAAGTTTGAATGCAGCTAGTCAATCTTGATACTTCATTCATATTTAATTTTCTCCAAAAATAGTTTCTATTTATTGTTTTGAAATACAGGAGAGCCACCCCATTTCACCCGTAACTGCAAGATTTGCTGACTTATGACCAACACCAAGAAACCGACAAAGACCTAAACGATCTTACAATCCTTCCATCTTGCATATTTTAGGATAATTGTATTAATTATCTGTCTGATTATCTCAAATATGCCCAGCTCACATGACGTCATCGGTCTGTCGGTGACAATATACACTCCTCAACAGTGGTCAGTACGTCCAGCACCAACTTGTTTGTTTTGACAGTGTTCCATGAAGTAACGCAACATTGTTACACAGTTATTGTCGCAAACAGGAAGCGTTACTTACGGTGAAATCCAGTTCTGGAGTATGACAACTTTTCTTCAGCAAACCTAACGCATATCTTTACAAGAAATAAATAAACAATTCAGATGTTCAGAATAAAATACAGGTTTGTTGTAACCTACATTTTTAATAGATTATATTAGCCAGATTACAAAAATAGTAAAATTTGTAATTTGATTTTGTTTAATTTCAGAGGGAGATGCTGACGAAAGAGAAAATATTGTCAGCTCGGATAATGCTTCTCGATTCTGCATATCCTTACTTGAACAGCCGCATCCATGTGTGTATTTAAAGATGAAAAGAATAAAGTTGATTTTAAATTCTGTACAAGCTTTTGTTCTTTGTGGAGTACTGTGTGATTTTGTGTCTGGTTTGTAACACCACATTCAACAATATTCCAGCTGTATGACTGTGGTCTGTGACAGTCCAAGTGCGTTAGGTGCAGGAGCCTTACCACACGATCCCGTTAGTCATCTTGTTTCCTGAAAATCCAATTGCAACCCACGTCTTCACGGGTAGCCTGTAGACCAGCCATAACACGATGGTTACAAATTATATCCGCTAGGGTGCAGCAGTTGCTCTCCTGTGGACCATGGAAGATCAGCTGGACACGCCCTGCTATCTGGGTAATCCCAGACCCTTTGGTGAACATAGAATATTTTCTTCAGTTTCCAAATCGAACTGTTTGTACCACGCTGACACTATGCAAACACATACAAAGTGTAATATTCATATGCACTCGTAATCAGGGGAATCGGGGTTAAACACTATTGACTCCACTGCCGTAACCTGTACTGTTCTGACTTCGGCTTTGATAACATCTAGCGTATGGATCAGTGGGACTTGTTCATACAACGATTCCTGTGCTGCTCAAACAATCATTCAGTTGTATTTCAGTGGGTGTGTGAAGACAACTGAATGGCTAATGTCGAATGCAGGCAGTGTCTGAAATTATCGTTATCTCACCCACATTGCCGTTTTCAGTCCTGCAGACCTTCAGTGGCACTTCAGTACCTTGCCATACCAACTGGGTACAAGTATGTACAGTGGTGAGTTTAGAGTACAAAGGCTATGTCGTCAGAACCGCCAGGTATATGACGTAACGACGACAGCCCAGCGATGGCCCGGCGATGGTCAGGCCCGGCGACCAACCTCGCAGCGTGTCGGCTGTAGAAAGAAGGACATTTGAGTCCTTCACGGCGCGCGCCTTGTGCCGTTTTTGTACTTTCATCTTAATATTCGAGTTCCATATGGTGACATACTGTAATTCATCTGCTATACGTATTTTTATATTGCAGTATGTGTCTTTAAGTCAGAACAAAATACCTTGTAATAATTACGTGTTCGTTCAGAAAACATCTGATTGCTGTTATTGTAAAGCTTCCTTTACCCTTGTATAAAAACCATGGTCATTCTGATATTATGTCAAACTTACGAAATGTAAGAACTTATGAAAATGTATTGTTTATCTACAGCCGCAAGAATTTATTAGTCCATATAGATCTAGAGCACAAAGCTGCAGCGGTAATGACACAGAATTCACAATTTATCGTGGCCTCGGTGTCAGTGTTAGTTGCGTCCTCTGAATGGCTACAGGTTCCGATTATCACAAAAACACAGGCGAGAATACTTGAAACAGATAGCTATTAAACCTGACAACATCGTTACACTTAACAGTAAAAAGCAACTGAAGCGATATGCCCTGTGGTCAATGTAATCTGAAGCAGAAGCACAATTTTGCACGAATGTGTGTTTTAATGTTTCGAAAAGATCGCATATCTTGTCTTCCAAAGAATGACGATAAGTCGATGGAACAATCGTCCGTAATTTAATGGCTAATCATATATTTATCAGTTATTCTTGTGAGAATAATCGTAAAAGTTATCTTTGCTCTCTGTAAGTGTGAATATGATTCCCAATCACTGGTCTCTGTATTACTCTCTGGTTCATCTGAGAGACAAAACTGAAATTAGATGGGATGTGGTGTAGCAGTGCGGTAATGCCCGGCACTCCCACTTATAGCGGTATATACTCTGGGAAACAATTTAAGCAACTTAACATTGACTTGTACTGGTGCTATGCACTGGAATGCATATTTGAAAAGAAAATATGTTCAATAAATATAATAGTTGTTTTTGTGGGCACCAGTTTACAACACTACAAACATGTTAGGAATCTTTTCGCAGATTCATTTCTTACTTTCGTCTGCATTAAATGAACATAACGTTTAATATTGTTTATACAAAAACTTCCCAGCCACTGAGTGCTTTTGAATCACCGAGTGCGGGGGGAGTGGTTGATTAACAGACATAAAACGTCACGAGAAGTGGACAATGTGTCTGTACAGGTTAAGTGAAATTCGTGCATACAACACGCCGCTGTTTGCCGTCTCAGGACCAAGGCCAGCGAGTTCAAGTACAGAGGTAGTGACGTCATCATCGCCCGTTCTGACGTCACAGGTTTCCAGACGTCTGCTGTCCGTCCGAGCTGTCATGAAGAAGG
The DNA here is from genome assembly GCF_037392515.1 of Haliotis asinina. Taxonomy (NCBI): domain Eukaryota; kingdom Metazoa; phylum Mollusca; class Gastropoda; order Lepetellida; family Haliotidae; genus Haliotis; species Haliotis asinina. The sequence goes on along the minus strand of NC_090292.1, from coordinate 15,516,888 downwards.
CTTGACCATAAGTTTGTTTCTCGAAATATTGAAATGACCAAAATATTCTCTCGGTTCTCGTGTTAAAGAAGGAAGGAAGGAAGAGAGGAAAGAGCGATGGATATACACTAGCATTTCAGCAGCAGTGTCCTATTTTTCATTGTATGTGGGAAAACCAAGTTCTAGGCATAGTCAGCTTCTTTATTGTAAAGAATGAATATATTGATACAAGGTGTACGTTCATAAGATATCACTCAATGATTAAATGATTACTGAAAACATGAATTAAAAAATACAAAAAGACAACTAATACTCAAAGACTATACGTGTGCTGGAACATTCTACGGCAGCATAGGACGTCATGTTGCATTGCTCGTGTAAGCAGCGAGCTAATTTGTGAGGGCTGGGCGATATCAGGCGATCAGATCACTGTGTTGCACGGTACCAAAACTACCCGCCACCGCCACCCCCACCCCCACCCCATCACTTCTCCCCCGGGTATATCGTATCTTGCCTTTCATACTTTAGGTTTAGGTTTGTCATTCATTCGTGGACGCGTACGCGTAAATGTTGCAATGGTAAAGCTTTGGGTGTGAACATCCTCAAAGCAATTCTGTTGACAACATTGTTAAGGCCAGTTCTGGCGTTCCCCGCCGTGATTCTGATTTTGGAATATTACCAAAGATACGTGCTGTACCTTCACAAAATCCCCCCAGTTTTCAAACCATTCACCGCCCCAGTGCCACTATGCAATGTGACCTCTGCGGCCACAACCAGCAGCAACATTCTCCCAGAAATTCTGCAGGGCAGGGCAGGGCAGGGCAGGGCAGGGCAGGGCAGGGCAGGGCAGGGCAGAGGCACAACAAATGATAATCGTTTCCAGCACAAATTTAAGCATGGCTAGGCAAACTGTGCACTCTTTGTGACGCTGAGTGACGTACATGGACGTGTGTGGAACTGCCATCCTGAGTGTGTGAGTGAGTGAGTGAGTGAGTGAGTGAGTGAGTGAGTTTAGTTTTACGCCGCACTCAGCAATATTCAGCTGTATGGCGGCGGTCTGTAAATATTCGAATCTGGACCAGACGATCCAGTGTTCAACAACATGAGCATCGGTCTGCGCAACTGGGAACCGATGGCATGTGTCAATGTCAAGCAAGTCAGCTAGACCACCTGACCACCCGATCCCGTTAGTCGCCTCTTACGTCAATCATAGTCGCCTATAATAGCAAGCATGGGTTGCCAAAGGCCTATTCTACCCCGGGACCCCTGGGTTCAAAATGCTCAAGGCATGTTCTTGGAAATATTGCTTTATAGACATTCTAATCCACGGGGAAAAATAATTCATACCTTGCTATAGACAAGGTCATCACTACAGTTGTGCCGTGAAATATCATCTCGCGCATTTGTCCTCGAACGACTGTTTTTCAGATATTTGTAGGCCGCTTCATGTAGTTAGCATTGCTTCAATAAGACGGAGGATTCAGAGGAGGGAATTAGAGACCCAATCAGTCAGGTTCGGATTTGCCGACCACCCACTATTTAGACCAAAAGGGAAGGATAGCACATGAAACAATCCTCCCAATGTCAGTCGCAATTTCAGTTGATTAACCACGCTCGAATGACTATAGTAACATTTCCCAACTTGTCGCACAGTGTACAACACTATACAACACTACACAACAAACAGCCGTACTGCCTATCTGCCCACGAGATATGTGTGGTTATTCAACCCTTCCATTGATACAGTGTCGGGAGACCTACAACAGTGTTTGACTTCACTAAGCATCCTTATGGGCAGATCAAATGAAAAAATCTATTTAAAACAACAAACAAAATGCACCAATATTTTATTTCCATTGGACTTCTCTTTGTATCAGTGTGATAGGCACACGGATATCCTTCAAGCTATTTCACGTGTCGCGGGGGTACAGAACGCATTTAGCCTGCCTGTCTGCCTGTCTGCCTGCCTGCCTGCCTGCCGCCCGTTCCTCCGCCCGCCCGCCATGCGATTTGAATGTTTTCCTCTCTCTTCCATTCATACAATGTAGAAAGAGGGTGTTGGAATGTTGCACTGTGCACTGGTTGCTGTTTCATGTTGCACTCAGCACCTTTCCAGCTGTATGGGAACTGTCTGTAAATATTTGAATCTGTACCAGGCAAGCCAGTGATCAATAGCATGAACATATATCTTTGCAAGAGGGATAAGACGACAACGACAGGAGCGAACCTGACCACCCTGATTGTCGTTCTAATGAAAGCATAATTTGCTCGTGGCGTGGCGTGGCGTGGCGTGGCGTGGCGTGGCGTGGCGTGGCGTGGCGTGGCGTGGCGTGGCGTGGCGTGGCGTGGCCAGAGCAGATTGTGAGACTTGCGGCTTGGGGTCCGATATTTTGTACTAATTTCCTCTCTTTTTTTACTACCTGTACTCAAGACTATACTCAGGAAGATGACCGTCAAGTGGGGGAAAATGTCAACAGGCTTTGTTTAGTGAATTCATGTATGATTGTGTGGCCGTATCCGGGGAAGGGGAGAGGAAGAGGGATTGAGGGTGTTAACGGTGTGTGGAAGGTGCAATGGAAGTTATTCCTTTGCCACACCTCATTCTCGGCCTAAGACCTGAAGCAGACGCCATTTGGTCCCGAAAACGGCAGTTTTTCCGATATTTGCCGGGCGCTTCGATCAGTCACTTGTCAGTGAGTGATGACAAGTGATGACAACATGCCAGCTTGCGACCAGCGTAGATTTCCAGGGGGTCTTCGTGGCCTTGAGTCTCACCGGACATCGTGCATCTGAAGTTTAGTGACAGTAGCCATAAGGCGTCTTGCTTATTGGACAGTAGCCGTGACACACTGTCTCAAAGTGTCGTTTTGAAAGAACGACTGTCATGGTACCCGTCACTGGGGTATCGTTTTTTTCTTCCAAATACATACGTGCCGGGTAGATGTTTGATGTATCCCCTGGTCTACATCGAAGGGAAGCTGTCTTAACGATTACTTGACAGTGCCACCCAGTGGAGGTGCTGACATACTGCTGAGTGCGAGTGAACAACAACGACGATGACGACGACCACGACAAGAACAACAACAACAACAACAACAACAACAACAATACAGTCTCTCATGCACGCAGATTTCATGGTATATATCACACTTCAGCCTCCACCTCCAGAGACAAAGACTTTGTCATGACTGTCTGTAACAATCTGTAGCAGTGATGGGTATAATGACTCTGATAATGTATGTATATCTTTACACTAAACATGAATGGTAATGATGGTGTTTGTAGTAGGGGGAAATGTTGGCGATTCATGCTCATTGTTCACTGGATGGATTTTCCTGTCTGACGGAAAGACCTGTGCTCCCTTCACTTGGCTAAAGTGATGGTAGTGTATACATACGATTTACAGATAAGGCTTTGTTGTTGTATATTGGTTGGCGTGCGTGCGTGGGTGCGTGCTAGCGTGCAAGCGGGAGAGAGAGAGAGAGAGAGAGAGAGAGAGAGAGAGAGAGAGTGAGTGAGTGAGTGAGTGAGTGAGTGAGTGAGTGAGTGAGAGAGAGTATTCGTAAACGAGATGGCTTTACCCCTCGTTTTAGCAACATATACGGACATGTCATGAATATACACAACTTTTCATGGAGCTTGCTTGTTTTGTACTTTGTAAAGAAATCCCGTTGAAACCTTACTACTCATCCAAGAAACATTGCAACAGACACAATCAATCATTCAGTCCTTAATACACGGCGATGGGGGTTATATAGTATCCAAATTAGAACTCGACATGTGTCCACTACAGACTACCCATTTCTTCCTGAACATGGCTGTGTGCAGTAACAGGAGGGCGGAAGTCTGTTCGTTGACACATAATATATGGGCCGTTTGTCCTTGGTCTGAGCAACGGTTTGCTGGGAGTACCACAAACCCACTCCTACCCCTACCCCGTAGCCACATGTTAAGCCCGTAGCCACGTGTCCACGTGTTCAGAAAAAAAAAACAAAGAAAAAAACCCACACATTTGAACTCAAAACATACCAATGCGGTTTATTGTATTATTTTGGCAGACAGCATAATCGTAGCACTGGGTGTAACGCAAAGTCAGTTCCCTTTCAAAATGTTTAGGGTGTTATTGCTATTGAAATATGACACATCCCCAGTTGATATGTTTCGTTGTGGCCATCATAAAGTGGAACACTGCTAGGTTAAACTACAAACCTGCTTCAAAAGGAGCTCAAGGGTTAAAGGGTTAATATATCCCACATTTGGCATGAAATGTTTCTTTGGGTGTTGGTTCAGATGAATAATTACTGTGAATGTATGTCTTAAAAGCCACTTTTTTTCAACTTCAGAACATCAGATGAACTCCACAGTTTGTTGGAGATCCCAGAGTCAAGGTGTAAAGGGCCCAGTCCTCAGCGCTAACACTGGTCACCTCACCAGTTATTGTATGGATGGTCAATGTCGGAGGTAGGTCATGTGATCGTCCCATAGATGATTGGCTCACATTGTTGCCCAGGGGAGTCGTGAAAAAAGGAATGCTTTCTTTCCTCATTTCTGCTTTGTTTGAATACTCACATGGGTCCTAACACCTGCTTTTAGATATTTGTGTTGTCTACAAAGCTTCGTGAAGGTCACGAAATTTCCATATTTGCTGACACGTGCCCATTATTTAGGGCAAGGGTTTTTTTTCTTCTACATATGTATGTAGGAAGTAATGTCTACCACATGTTTATGTGACGAATAAGACCAGTAGATATTTCCCGTGTGTACACTCTACTTCATTCGGTGATTACAAATTTCCTAGTTTTTCTATTTCACCATGACCCTAGCTGGAAATAGCCGACTATTCTTCAAATGACTTCTTTACTGTGGTCTATGACTAGTTTAGAGTCATGAAGATAGGATGGGTGCTTTGCCAACCAACTCTCTCACGTCATGTCATGTCATGTCATGTCATGGCATGTCATGTCAACAACTGTCCCTACTTCACATTGCTGCCAGGATACTCTGTAACACTGTCTTTGGCTGATATGAGTTCCATCATGAGGATAAACACTGCGACGGGCTATACATCCTGAATGGTTTTGTCTGGACTTGAGACTAGGCTCCAGGTACAGACTGCCAACGTTTAACTTGTGCAACTAACTTTTGGAAATTGTTTCTGTTTTCATTTGCTATGCTATGATTACTAAAGATGCTGACAGTAATTTTTTAAGTGAAGTTAACAAATTTGTCCTGTGCAATTCCTATTGTCAAGAAAACATTTAAAGCTTCTGTTGGCGGTGCCTTAATGATGGTAAATATTAAGCCTCTGGTTGTAATTATTCTGTTTCAGTTTTATCTAGTAAGTAGCTGACTTTGTATAGATGCTTGATATATTATTGCAGTATGTTCCTAAGCACTGTTCTTTGTTGATGTTCCCCAAGCAACTACCAGCATGTGTGTGCAACTAACAGCATGTGTATGTTTCTAGGACGACAAGGAAAGGTGAACATGAAGAAACCTACATTTATCTGTTGGTTTCTGAGACTCCATGTTTGTCATGTCTGGTCAGGGCTGATTTGTATGAACTTTATTCTGTTACATGACATTCTAACTCGTGCACTTTCTGCAAATCATTCAAAAGTTTGGTGAAGACAAACAGATTTTTGGAGCTAATTGTTGCTGAATGTAGCATTGTTCTTGAAAGGATACAGTACTTTCCACGATCGTTTTTGCTGAAGTTACTTCCGTTTGTCTCTGACCATTTTGTTCAATGTGAGTTTATTGCTTTCTCTCGGTGCCTCAGTTGCAGGTTCGAGGAGGCATGGATGAGATGATGCCATTTCTACTGCCCTTGAAGCGGGGAGGCAGTGAAGGAACAGACTATGTCCAAAAGTACTTGAGGATGAAATTTATTTTTTCATACTTGCCCTCAATATCCTGATCTTCGATAGGAAAGGTTGAATATTACCCATTAATAAGTACTCCAATACCTGATGCAAGGGAGATAACTCCATCATATTTCAACATCTTGTCTACCTACAGCTGTTATGGTTCACTGGTTAGACTTATAACAACTACAACATATTGTGCTTATTGGTCACTACATACATATATAATTTGTCATAACTCATTATGAATTTTGCTTCAAAACTGTTATATATCAAGCTCCTTTTCATCAAATTTTGCATCAAATTGTTATACATTGTTGCAACTATTCTATTGCAAGGGAATTAATTCTATCAACTTTTGTAATATCTTCTGTCAACTTAATAATTATCATTATTCAGTCGTACAATTTATCGGCTTGTGTAATTATGCCATTCACGCTCTTACCTAAAAGCACCAAAACAATACTGCTTGTACTCTGGGCCTAAGGCCACTACTACCGAAATAAATGGAACATGAACTTGTCCAAGTGATTGATGTGATGTAGACACACAAGAGAGCTGTATGTTAACTGCTAAGGGAGACAACTCACACTTTTACGAACGCTTCATCTACTTTTGTTTTTGGGAAAACTTCATCCTTTTAATTGTTCATGATGGACAATGTGACTCGAATCTGAATGTATCTGCACTTGAATACGAACTGCATTTTTTTACTTTTTGTCGCTGTATAACAAGTTGATATGTATAACAAGTTGAGAAACAAGTTTGACCAAGAGTTCGTACAAGTTTGGCTCGTAATACTATGTTAGACATTTTAGCACTGTATGTTCTAAGTGCACACAAATCACACAGCTGTCTGTGCACAGCTAAGGGAGACAACTCACCATTATCATATATGATAATGATATTCTTTCTGACTTGCACATATGTGTACTATATGTATGCATGTGCTCTGGAGGCGTGTGCAACTGAGTAAAGAATGTTGAATCTTGAACATCTACAGTGTCTACAACCTGTCAACAGTTCTCATGACCTATCAGAACAGTGGGCTCTGAACAGTGGTGATATTCATGAACAGATGGTGTGCCTGAAAATACACGCTTAGTACTGTGTTCGATGCAGTCACAAGCGTATATATTGGTTCTCTTATACAGCGTACAGGTGCTTTCCTAGGCGTGGTTGTATCCCCCGGGACTCCTGCCTCCTCCACGCATTGAAACCAAAAGCGAACAGACAAACACAATGTCAGTTCTGAGGATACAAACAAGGTGTTGTTTCTGCTGAAGTGTCAAAAAATGCTAAACACGATCATCTTGCTAACGGTTGTGTAAATATATGTCGTATGTGATAACATTAAGGCACGCAGTTTGATTTACGCGTATATTCACTTCAATAAGTGAATCAACGCAAGGAACGTTAGGTATAAGGGGAGTTAACTCTGTTTGCGTTGAGCCGCTTGGGCTATAATATAATAGGAGATAATGAGTACATGGCGATTTAAAGCATGTACGGGTAAAGCTAGGAATTATTTTGTAGTGGATGCTTTGAGTCAGTCGAAGTGAAATGAGTCATATCCCTGCGCAGATTCCAATCTCCAAACGCTAATACAAAATACTGAATCCGTGATGATTCCGATTAGAACTGGTCTTTACCAACCCATACTCATTTTGCTGGTCACTGGATTGTCTGGTCCAGACTCGATTATTTACAGACCGTCGCCATATCGCTGGAATATTGCTGAGTGTGGCGTAAAACTAAACTCACTCACTCATTGTGGCCTTTTATGGTTAAAATGTTTGCAGCTTTCCTGCTAGTTTTAAAATATCCAGCTGTGATCGTCTAGTTGTTTTACTGTCCTTCGCTGAAACGTTTTTACACTTTACCTTAATTATTATTAATATATAAATTGATATAGTCACGATATGGCTAAAGTACTGCTCACTCACTCACTCACTCACTCACTCACTCACTCACTCACTCACTCAAAATGGTCAGTTTTAGTTCGACTACATGGTACCATTGGACCATGCCAAGGAAAAGTTGCATCTCAAAAGTATTCGTTATAGTATAACCATGCCATTCCCGTACAATCTGTGGTGCCTGGATAAAGGGTATTCATTTCAGATAAGTCAGTAGTTTGTTGCCAATGCGATTTCTGCTTTGTGACAATTCTGTCTTTCCTTTGTCCAGTCTGGACAGGTGGTAGCTTGAAGGTACCAAGTATTTCTTTCGTTTTCGTTTTCAATTGTATTAAAACCATGTTCTTACTATATATTGCGTTGCCCCGTTCTTGACTTAGTGCTCGGTGCCAGTTGCAAAACCTTATTATTCTCGACACAACTGCAATCATAACGTATTTTTGTTACATATGGCGCCATATAATCGATACACTGACGGGTGCCTTCACATGCTGTGTCTGACAATCAGAATTGAGAAACATGACATTTCTGATGACGTTCAGTTTTCATTGAGACCATGTTAGGAGTGGAGAGGGAGGAGAGATTCGCAGAGCAGTTATCGTTACATGTGGCATTTTGTAAAATTACAAAGAAATACTTAGGGGGATATAATGCCATTCTATCGATTTCCAGTCAAGGAATCAACGATTATGAAAAAAAGACTAGGGGACTAGGGGTAAACATTATTCGTGATAGGCAAGGTTCATTGTACGCATTTCGACTAATATTTTACTGCAAGCAGCCGAAACTAAAGAATTATCTACTTATAGTTACTGTTATTGATATGTTGCTTCACTAAATGATCATCTACACTGTAATTTTCCATCACTGATGGTATATATGTTAGAGAAAGCACTTCTCGTCGGGAAACCCCTCCCCTTCCGGTTTTACATTGTCCACCAAAAGCCCGGAGGCATGTTTTCTCATATATATGGCGTGTTTTCTCACGAATTTGATTTGGGATTTGGAAATTTGGTCTTGGCTTTGTTGTTCATCGAAAAACGTTTCAGATTCCGAAATATAGTATGTTATGGACTTTGTCTAGAGGCCAAGAAGGTGGTGGCCCATGAGCCAATTCTTCTGCTGGAGTATATAATCTGACTATCCTTGGTCCTTGGTGCTTGGTGATACTCCGTGGTGGGTGGGGAGCTCGGATGATGAACCATGTTACACTGACCATGGCTTATGAAATTTGCTTACGTCTAGGGCGCTGCTTGTTGAGAGCGGAAAAAATAGCAAGCAGCCAATATGATGAGTATTGAACCTTTTGTGGTCATTCCGGTCACGTTTTCTGCTCACAAAACACTGAACACAAGCAAAGGTATCGTTAGAGATCGTGATCGACTGTTTGCTGATATGTTGGAACTTGACATAGTGTCAGATCAGGGTGTACATTATGTAAAGTGCTTTCCAACCCGAGAAAACAATTAAACTTTCCAAACAAATACCTGTCTGTTTTCTTTTGTTATCTTCAAATGGTCCCGGATCACTAAAGACAGGTTACTGTAACATGCAGGTTAAAAAAATAACAAAATGACTCTAAAATAAGAAAATCATCCACAAGCTGCCAAACTACCTTGACTTGGGTCAATTGCGATTCTCCACAGCTTTTGTATGCTGCTATATCATATCAATTCCTGGTTCATCAAAGTCTCCTGGTAGTCAACAAAGAAGAACCCCAAAAGTATTACAAAATAGAATTCAGTTCTTCAACAAACATGGATCTCCTGAAGTGAGTGAGTGAGTGAGTTTTACGCTGCTTTTAGAAATATTCCAGCAGTATCACGGCGGAGGACACAGGAGGTGGACTTCACACATTATACTCATGTGGGGAATCGAACCAGGGCCATCGAGCGAACGCTTTAACCACAAGGCTGTCCCACCTCCCCTCATCAGGATAGACAAATAAGTCACTGTTAATACTGACGTCTCAGAACTGTTAGTTAGTTTACCTTATATGTAAGACCTATTATCCTTAGAAAGTTGGACAGTTTACTTGACGTCCCCAAACTGTTATCATTAATTTAGTAACAGTTAGTTTACCTGACGTTTAAGAACTGTTATCATTAGACAGCTAGACAGTTTACTTGACGTCTCAAACCTGTTATCATTAGACATTCTGACAGTTTACCTGACGTCTCAGAACTCGTACTTTTGTAGTTAGATAGTGTACCTGACGCCTGAGAACTGTTTTTATTATCCATTTAGTCAGTTTAGACATGTCAATCAACTTCAGTTAAGTATCAATATCAAGACTGACATGTTTGTAATTTTTCATTTCAACGTCAAGATCTGCATGTCAGTCTTAGTGCTAAAGTGACAAAATTCTACAACGCATAAAGACGCCTGATATAATTCGGTCTGTCAAGGTCGAAGCTCAAGGTGAAAGAAACCCACAATTTCCAAACACAAATTTATTACGTAGCTTGGCGCATCTGATCTTAAAAACAGATTATAAAAACAGAACGAATGCGCAATAACATGTTCTTACAACAGGTAACTTGGCACGGTGTAGTTCCTGCTGCTAATGTAAGACTACAGCACAGTCTTTGAGGCACCCAGTCTGGTGTTTTCATTTCTCTGTAGAAAACGGAAATTCCAAAGTCAGTGAGAATTGTTGAGCATTGTGATTGGGTGATGTTGTATCAAGCAATATCATTGTGCTTTTGATTTGTGACGACAAAGGGTTGAAGTAGTATTGTGATTTACGTATGACTGGGAATAACAAGTATCTGAGTAACATAGTAATAAAGCATTACAAATTCAGTAATGGCGTGTTTAGGAATGTGGACTGCTGCTAAGGAATGTTACCGAGTGAAGTGATTTGGTGGTATTGGGGTTTAAAAGTGTATTGTATGTTTAAGTGAGAGTAATTGAGTAAAGCAGCATTAAGTGTAAAATATCGGTTCATGAAAAATGGAATAACGCTGTGTTTTAAGTAATTTTTTCTTGTGAAGAAAGAAGTGCAGCATCGATAAAGAAGTGAGTGATTTTATCTGTTTGCAGTATGTTAGTGTTACAAAGCACATTAGTAATGCAACGATAAAGAAGTGAATGATTGTATCTGATCTGTTTAGAGTATGTTAGTGTTACAAAGCACGTTAGTAATGCATCAGTAAAGAAGTGAGTGATTGTATCTGTTTACAGTATGTTAGTCTTACCAAGCACGTTAGCAATGCATCGATAATGAAGTGAAATGATTGAGTAGTGTTAATAAGTGATGCTGTGTTTGGTGGAAGTCATTAGTGCGGCCTTCATAGAGAGAGCGTTACCCCCGTGTTTTATGTGTGTATGTAATGAAACAGTAACGCTTTATATAGTGTTATGTAAGGTGTGTAGTGCTCCGCTAAAGAAGTGATCGCGTCAGCAACTACAAGAAATGAATAATTTGAATTATTAGATAAATCTATAAAATAAAGACAAAATACTAAAGTCCTGTGAATCTTCTTGTCCGAAAACAAAAGTCAACAATGAGCCAATCATTCACCTAACACTATCATGCTCCGTTTTCCCGAATGCTACATTTTACCTGTAGCTTGTCATTCCGGAAATACAAAGTGTACATAGTGTATAAGGGAATAGTACAATGTACAATGAAATGCAAACTGTCTAGATCATCTGCATATGCAGTCACTACTAGTGGTATTATTTATTTTAACAATCGAATATAGGTTTGAATATAGGTCTATGCATTCTGGTGCCAGGCTGATAAAACCTACCTGTATTCTTGCCAAGTGTGATCCATTTAACTGATACTTTAATAGCTCCAGCATTTTCCTTCCTTATATTTCACAGGTACAATCGAATACACTCTTTTCAAAACAATTTCTAAAAGTGCCATACTGCACTTTTCGAAAAAGCTGTACGATCAAGGCTTGAACAAAAAACGCCCAGTACATCAATGGAAGGCACACCAACGTCTGACGCATCAGTGACCAAAATGCAATCTGATGATATCTTTTACTTTGACCTGTCGCAAAAGGTACGATGGTTTGGGTTTTTTTATCAACTTGACAATTGACTTATCCATGCATGTGTTTATAAGAAATGCAACTGCTGGGGCAGGATGCACTCCCCCGTCTCATAAACACCTGCACTCATGAACAACTGCACTCCCCTTCTCATAACGCTTTTCAATACCTGGTGTCGTCAGTGTGATTCATAAACACCAGGTATCACTGTCATTCTACACCTGTTGTCATCACTGTGATTCATGACCTGTTGTCATCACTGTGATTCATGACCCGCTGTGTGGCATCACTGCGGTTCATCACCTTGTGCCCCCACTGTGAGTCATCATCTGGTTTCCCCACCGTGATTCACCCCTTGGTCTTTTATGTGCCTGAATATATGTCCCTGATCTTATTCGGATGGGTAAGAGTCTGACGAGTATTTTTTCAGTTTGTCAACCAAGCCCTTGAAAACGATTGGTGTATGATTTATAATTTACTATTCATTATTAAGCCCATTCTTCACACATTGATTAAAATCAAAGTTAAGAACTCCTATGGCTTCGTACGTTTCGAGAATAAGGGTACAGACTTTACAACACTCCAATGTGTAGTTTTGTGCGTATTTTGGGGGTCTCCATTCCAGGAAAACTTGGCTTGATGGTTTGGGCGTTTCAGTACCTCCATGGTATCTGTTGGAAGTATCTTAAGGTACTTCAATAAACAATCAAGCAATGTAATCGATCTACGGGGTCGTGAACAGCATACTTTGAAATTATACTTCTTTCCTTCAATAAGCTAACAAGATCCATGTATAGGTCCATTGTCAGCTGTGTGAGCATTGTGTTCAAAACGAGTCGTCGACCACTCACTCACCCTACACAAACAAAATTTACTCTTCAAAAAAAGGGAAATTTGACCTCTAACTTGGGGAGTGTGACACCACTGCTCAATTACAACAAAACCATCACTTTACACATTTTCAAAACATGACTAAGCAAAAGGTGTTTTAGTAAACTACAAAGGGCTAATAAAGTTGGCTGGTCACAGTAAATTGTCAAAATCTAGTGTTACCACCATAAGCATCAATAGCAACTTTGCTGAAGAAGAAAGGATATAAATGTCCAAAACATAAGTAATAAAAAAGGTTTTTGGTAAAAACACCAAGGGCTCCTAAAGTTAGTCACAGTAAATTTTAAAGCATCGATAGCAACTTTGCTGAAGAAGGAAGGATATGCCGAATGTTGTCTGGAGAACGTGGTGAAGTGCTGTGCGCAGAACCTGTAGTGTCTGAGGTGGTGGATTACCCTGGCACAAGCGTCGATCAAGAGTACCCGATATATGTTCAATGGGGGACAAATCGGTGAACGAGAAGGTAACACTTGGACATTGTTTTGCTTGAGGAAGTTCTACTGGAGGATCTTCGATCCGTTAAATCATTTGCACTTCCAGAAACCGATTTACAGTCGTGCTGTGCATGTGCATGGATGTTCGAGTGGTAAAAGCCATGGTCACCTTAAAGGGTTTGGTAACCATTCCAAAGTGTGTGGTTCCTAACAACAAATCACGAGGGAGGATTGTCGTCAATTGCGGACATGCTTTGCAAACTGAACAGTATCCTAGCATACTTGGTTGTTTATGGTTTTCTTTTGTTGTTGTTGTTGTTGTTTACACATGTTTCTCTACGCTTGTGTATTGAAACTTTACTTATATTCATTTTCGAGGGGTTTTCCTCGGCAATGACTGAAAACAGATGGACTGTGAAGGTGACTTCCAAGCGGTATCCTCTGGGAGGAAGTGAATCTGTCGCATTCTAGTTGGTACTTCTAAGAAAGTTTCTGTTGTGAAGCAACCACCAGCTGCTAATCCTGCATGGTCTGATCTTACCCTTAGTTATGATGAGCCAGTTCAGGTAAAGTCAGCCACTGTCGTCATTAAGGCAGATGTTGATGATGACCTTTCAACAACTCTTTGTCAACTGATGATCCAACGGGCCTTGATGTTAGTGTTACAACAACAAACAAAAGCCGTGGAGGCTGCCCAAAAACTTATGCAAATTACAGAACTTGGTGAACAGTATGCTACCACTTACGAGTCTGAATCAATCATGAGATCCCGAGGGGTTATCTACGGTATTAATCTGGACGTTGAGACGAGAGAAACTGAGGAAGAACTAGCACCTGTTTTGCCTTTACTATGCTCGTTTGTGCGTCTGCCTTGTGAACCCGATATTCTCAGTCTGAGTCTCCGATGTACATTCAACAAGTGACTCTGGTATGGGTTTCAGAGGTATCTCAGTCCGTGTCGCCAATTAAATTCAACAAGTTACTCTCGTACGGGTTTCAGTGGTATCTCAGTCTGTGTGTCCGATGTGTGTCATACTATATAGAATCACACCTAATATATCATAACATTGGATTGAAATCACAACACGTTATTATCGCCGACTACTAACACAAGTACACAAGTATGTGCCTTCATCACTACACACAATCATCACAGAACATACAATCATCACTACATACTGTCATCACTACATGCCATCACCAAAGACCATACCCTCATCACTACACACTGTCATCACTACACACCATTATCACTACATATCATCATACAATACATAGTTATCACTACTTACCATCATAGCACATTACATTACCATCACTACATACCATAATCACATCACCATATACGATTATCACAAAATATACCGTCATATCTACATACCATGATAACTACATACCTTCATCACCTCATACCATCATCACAGAGTATGCTATAATCATATCATATCACATACCACTATCACTATGTAACAAAATCACTACGTACCACTATCGCTACATAACATGACCATTAGATACGATCATCACTGTAAACCACCATCACTACAAACCATCATCTCTACATACCGTCACAATAGAACATACTATCATCTCTACATACCATCATCACTACATACTATAATCAATATATTCTATCATCACTGTAAACCACCATCACTACAAACCATCATCTCTACATACCATCACCATAGAACACACTATCATCTCTACATACCATCATCACTACATACTATAATCAATATATTCTATCATCACTGTAAACCACCATCACTACAAACCATCATCTCTACATACCATCACCATAGAACACACTATCATCTCTACATACCATCATCACTACATACTATAATCAATATATTCTATCATCACTGTAAACCACCATCACTACAAACCATCATCTCTACATACCATCACCATAGAACATACTATCATCTCTACATACCATCATCACTACATACTATAATCAATATAATCTATCATCACTGTAAACCACCATCACTACAAACCATCATCTCTACATGCCATCACCATAGAACATACTATCATCTCTACATACCATCATCACTACATACTATAATCAATATATTCTATCATCACTGTAAACCACCATCACTACAAACCATCATCTCTACATACCATCACCATAGAACATACTATCATCTCTACATACCATCATCACTACATACTATAATCAATATAATCTATCATCACTGTAAACCACCATCACTACAAACCATCATCTCTACATGCCATCACCATAGAACATACTATCATCTCTACATACCATTATTAAAGAGCATACTATAATCACTGCATACCATGATCACCACATACCATCATCACAGTGTATGCTATCATCACAACATACCACCATCACGATATAAAATATCACTGCAAACCATCATCACTACATACAACCATGACAGTGCATATTTTCATCAGTACATACCATCATCACTACTTTCGATCGGCACAGAACATACTGTGATCTCTACATACTATCATCACCATATACGATTATCACAAAACATACCTTCATCTCTACATACCACCGTCACTACTTCCGATCAGCACAGAACATACTGTGATCTCTACATACTATCATCACCATATACGATTATCACAAAACATACCTTCATCTCTACATACCACCGTCACTACTTACGATCAGCACAGAACATAATGTAATCTCTACATACTATCATCACCATATACGATTATCACAAAACATACCTTCATCTCTACATACCACCGTCACTACTTACGATCAGCACAGAACATACTGTGATCTCTACATACTATCATCACCATATACGATTATCACAAAACATACCTTCATCTCTACATACCACCGTCACTACTTACGATCAGCACAGAACATACTGTGATCTCTACATACTATCATCACCATATACGATTATCACAAAACATACCTTCATCTCTACATACCACCGTCACTACTTACGATCAGCACAGAACATACTGTGATCTTTACATACTATCATCACCATATACGATTATCACAAAACATGCCATCATCTCTACATACCATCTTCACTACTTACGATCAGCACAGAACATACTTTGATCTCTACATACTATCATCACTATATACGATTATCACAAAACATACCTTCATCTCTACATACCACCGTCAGCACAGAACATACTGTGATCTCTACATACTATCATCACCATATACGATTATCACAAAACATACCTTCATCTCTACATACCACCGTCACTACTTCCGATCAGCACAGAACATACTGCGATCTCTACATACTATTATGACAGAACATACTACAATCACTACATACCATCATAACTACGTACCATCATCACTACATACTATCATCACTACATACCATCATCACTACCTTGTGCCATGACTGCAGATCCCCAACACTCCTTACTGCCATGAGTGTAGACTGCACATGTTAATTACCACGGTCGGTTTATCTGACTGGCTGTGTTGATTGTCAGATTACCGAATGTTTTTACCATGTGTTTAAAATAATCCCTTGCTAGATTGGTATGTTGGAGTCTTAATGCGAGAATGTCGGATTACAAAGAGTAATTTTCACTGTTTTAAACTGATCCCATGTTTGTGGTCGGATTAACGAATATACGAGAATTGACTGTATCCTTTTTCTAGATGATTTACGACTTTGTTTACATCTTGGCTCTTTTGGTGTATTTCTTGGACATTTTCCAGGCCGATCACGCGTTCTCTCCCGTGCAGTATTGCAGGTTCCATGTGAGCAATGCCAGTCTCTATGCTATGTATACCCTGGGTCACTGTCACCTATGCATACGCAACTACAGCTTGTCTCGTAGTTTATCACTGAATGTGTATCAATATATAAAGCACAGATTTTGAGTTATGGCAACTGAGGCGTTTGTCAAAAAAGTGTTAGCAGTCTGTGCGATACTCTTCACTAAATCCACTTCGAAGCTGTTTAACTTTGAATAAGTTGGAAAGTTTTATCAAATAAACATCTGAAAAATTTAAACACGGCAATTTCAAACGAGAAATGTGACTCCCATAAATGATCTGTTTTACTGATGTCTGGGGTGTCATATTTAAGTACAGGGAACATGAAGTTAGAAACCGATTTGGGATTCCGCATTAGGGATTCGAATCCCGAACCTGAATATATTTTTCAGATTGGGGATTCGAATCCAGAATCTGACAAAAATATTCATAGACATACATACATACATACATACATACATACATACATACATACATACATACATACATACATACATACATACATACATACATACATACATACATACATACATACATACAGTATTCCCAGAAATTATTGAGAATCATGTTGCGTCATGTAACTCATTACGTTTATTAACTTCTGGTGTTTTACTTACATAAACATGTTAAAACATCATCCTTTTACAGTCTCAGTCTTGTTTTAGTACTTTGTTAGACCTCCTCGTTCAGCAATGCATGCCTGAATACGCCTAGGCACACTACCCATCAAAGTTTGTAGGTAATCGTGTGACAGGGTATCCCAATATTGGACCACCTCGGCCTTCATATCTTCAATATTTCTCAGTCCCTTTTGGTTTATTCTGTCCTTCATGACTCCCCACACATTCTCAATTGGGTTTAGGTCTGGGCTGTAACTGGGCCAGTCTAAAACTTGAACATTTTCGCCCGACAACCACTGTTTCATGTAGCGCGCAGTGTGTTTTGGGTCATTATCATGCTGGAAAATCCAATCATCTTCATACAATGTTTGTGCTGTCGGAAGAAGGTGACCATTTAGAATGTCAACGTATCTTTCTTTTGTCAAGTTTCCCGTGAAAACACAAAATGGCGTCACTCCGCGAGCCGATATGCCACCCCACATGTGAAACTTCGGGCTACGTTTTGGTCGCTGGTAGATAGGTTTGACAGTATCTTTGGTCCAAATTTTCACACAATTAGGGAAAAGCCAAACAGAACTTTCATCCGAAAAGAAAACATTATCCCAATCTTGATTTTCATGAGCCCGACACCAGTTTAAAGGTTTTTCCTTTTGTGCATCTTTCATCAACGGCGAGGGAATCCCACGTTTCTTCACCCAATTAAGTCTCTGTAATTCCTGCCTAACTGTTTCATTGCATACCTGAGGACTTCCTCTGCTAATCATTTCATTTCTGATGTTCTCAACACTTTTCAATTTGCCCCTACTCACAATCTGCCCAAGTCTTCGGCGATCCACAACACTGAATTTCCTAGGCCGACCTGCCCCTGCTTTGTGCTCTATCCCGGTTCCTGTTTGAATATTCTTCAAAGTTCTGTATACTGTAGACAGAGGAATACCATGTCTACAAGCTAACACTTTAGCATCAGCCTCACCCCTTTCAAAATCATCTAGAATGACCTTTCTTTTCTCTCTTGCTGTAAATTCTGCCATGTCAACACAGGAAGCCGTCTGCTCAGACAAGGGAGATAACTCTTGACGTAATGAGCTGCCTTCTAAGCCTTCAAGAGTTGTCTCCCTTATTTAGTATGCTTAGTGCATAGTGAAAGCCCTTTTTCCAATCTTAGCATCATTAGAAAAAATAACAAAGAGTTTCTCAATAATTTCTGGGAACACTGTACATACATACATACATACATACATACATACATACATACATACATACATACATACATACATACATACATACATACATACATACATACATACATACATACATACATACATACATACATACATACATACATACATACATACATACATACATACATACATACATACATACATACATACATACATACATACATCACTTCAGATGGCCGTTCTCCGTTTTCTTACAAGATGGCAGCCTTGGTAAACAGGATTTTGCGAGGACTCATCCTACAATTCAGACACTGTTTGTACATATTTATGAGATGCAGCTTATCAGAATGACCCTCACTGTCTGTGTATAGCTATATGGTTTAGTCGTTTTCATTTAAATAAGAGAGGAACCAGAAATAATTACCATCGTCGTTCAGCGTGTTTGTGTCAGTTAAGACGTCACTCTGCGACTAAATTGAATGTCTCATTTCTCTCAACCTCACCAAATGTTTCATTTCACTCAACCTCACCAAATGTTTCATTTCACTCAACCTCACCAAATCTTTCATTTCACTCAACCTCAATGAATATTTCATTTCACTCAACCCCAAGGAATGTTTCATTTCACTCAACCTCACCGAATGTTTCATTTCACTCCACCTCACCGAATATTCCATTTCATTTAATCTTACCGAATATTCCATTTCACTCCACCTCAACGAATATTTCATTTCACTCAACCCCAAGGAATGTTTCATTTCACTCAACCTCACCAAATATTTCATTTCACTCAACTTCAAAGAATGTTTCTTTTCACGCAATTCTCATCGAATACTGAATCAGTTGCTTCCCTGTATGTTCTAACATTAAGCACACAAAACGTTGCATTTATCTTGTGGTATAAATGACCTCTCCACGTTCAAGTTGTATGTATGACTATAGCAAATTTAGGGTGTTATCATACTTTTTGGTTATTGGACTTCGAAGTGAGTGTTTATACAGGTAGGACACATTGCACACAATGTTTAGTTTTATTAAGTATCCAGAGACATATTGCTCACATTCAGTTTCTTTGATACCAGCTACATATTGCACACATTCAGTTTACTTATTACCAGCTACATAGTGCATACATTGAATTGAGATGATACTAGCTGTGTGTTGTGGGCATTCAGTTGTTTCATACTAGCTACATATTCCATACACTGAGTTTCTTGATTCAAGCGACTTATTGCACACATTCAGCAAGTTGATTCAAGGTCCATATCTGTTAGATTCACGTATGTTGTTACCATTTACAAATTCCATGCATTCAGTAAGTACCAGCTGCATATTGCATACATGTATTGAAGCTGATACCAACTACTCATTTAATGCATTCATTTACGCTGATACCAGTGAAGTTTATAGCAGTTATATATTGCATGTATTGTATTGATACCATCTGCATATTGCATACATTCAGTTTATTTGACAACAGCTACATTCTGGACACATTCAGTTTACCAGCTACATAGTGCATATATTCAGTTTGACTGATGCCAGCTACATAATGCGCACATTCAGTTGATAATAGGGGCACATTGCATACATTCAGTTAAGTTTTGTTACTGATACTACATACATGTTGCATGCATTCATTTAAGTTGATACCAGCTACACATTGCATACACAGAGAATACTACACGAGGTCTCATTACATACGAAGGTCACGAGTTTCGTATAATTCGCACGTAATGAGACGAATGTGTTGTTTTATTTATTACCCAAGTTTTACAAGCATTAAATGAAAAAATAGCATATGTGTTATCTTTATGCTTCAAACCGAAACCGGTTTCAGAAAAAAAAACGTTGCCGAAGAATGTTGTACAGTTCTACACTTTTGCATGACGTCACTACGCCTTCTGCCTTGGTAAACGATGTCATGATGCTTGTCAGTTGTCATCGCCTCGATCAGCTTCCTACAGTAACCTACTCCGTAGTACCCCTTTACTTTGTTTGCAGTTTCATCAGTCATTTAACATCACTGGTGGAAACGTTGCATACCACACAGGTGTGACGTACGAGATTAGTATGCAACGACCCATACGTTACCCACGTGGATTATAAATTCAGTGAACCAGCTAACTGCATACACTCATTTAACTTGATACCATCTACATAGTGCATACATTCAGTTTATTTGATACCAGCTGAACATTGCCTACATTCAGTTAAACATGAATACCCCACTCAGACACAGCATACCGACTCCAAGCCGACCAGTTTTGGAACTCACTGGTCGTCTTGACAACCATTAAAGGTGAAGGCTGAGGTATCGTCTTCAAAGACATTTAGCCACATGGAAGATCGGCGAAACCGTTCGGGGAAGAAACATGACATCTTCGTTTGCTTTGACACCGTTATGTAGTCCACCTGGAACATATGAAACACAATAAACCGTTCCTAGGGTAACAAGCGAACCACTGACACGTGATCCATGGAGAAGTCATAACATGTTTTTGACGTAGAGTCGTGACCTGACGCCATGTAATTATTAACCAGAATCAGGCGAAAACATTGATGACATTAAGTTTCACATGGTTTATATTTCAAACAACTCACAATTGTGAGTGGGTTGAAGTAATATTATGATTTACTAATAATAAGTATCTAATTAACTTAGTAATCAAGCGTTAAAAATTCAGTAATGGCGTGTTTAGGAATGTAGACTGCTGCTAAGGAATGTTATTTTATTTCCTTTTCATGAAAAGAGAAGTATTGCGCTGGGAAAGTGAACGGGGTAGTACTGGTATAACTTAGTTAAATATCTTAGTTCAGTATTGTATTGTCATTAGTAAGTGAACACTGTGTGAGTCAGTTATGTTGTATTTTAACCGAATAATGCAGCGCGAAAGAAGAGAGTAAGTAATACTTGGATGTAAGTAAATAGGTACTTATGTTTTAAGTAAATCTGTAATGCAGCGTTAAAGGCGCGAGTGATACAAAATGTTTAAGCAAGTCGGTGTGTTAGTGTTACAAAGTACGGAAGGGATACAGAAGTGAAATGATTGAGTAGTGTTAATAATTTATGCCTTCATAGAGTGAGCGTTATTGTGTTTAAAGGAAGTCATTAATGTGGACTTAATAGATTGAGTGATGCCGTGTTTAAAGGAAGTCATTCATGTGGCCTTCATAGAGTGACCCTTACTGTGTTTAAAGGAAGTCATTAATGAGGCCTTCATAGAGTGAGCGTTACTATGTTTAAAGGAAGTCATTGATCTGGCCTTCATAGAGTGACCGTTACTGTGTTTAAAGGAAGTCATTAATGTGGCCTTCATAGAGTGAGCGTTACTGTGTTTAAAGGGAGTCATTAATGTGGCCTTCATAGAGTGACCGTTACTGTGTTTAAAGGGAGTCATTAATGTGGTCTTCATAGTGTGACCGTTACTGTGTTTAAAGGGAGTCATTAATGTGGCCTTCATAGAGTGACCGTTACTGTGTTTAAAGGGAGTCATTAATGTGGCCTTCATAGAGTGACCGTTACTGTGTTTAAAGGGAGTCATTAATGTGGCCTTCATAGAGTGACCGTTACTGTGTTTAAAGGGAGTCATTAATGTGGCCTTCATAGAGTGAGCGTTACTGTGTTTAAAGGGAGTCATTAATGTGGCCTTCATAGAGTGACCGTTACTGTGTTTAAAGGGAGTCATTAATGTGGCCTTCATAGAGTGACCGTTACTGTGTTTAAAGGGAGTCATTAATGTGGCCTTCATAGAGTGACCGTTACTGTGTTTAAAGGAAGTCATTAATGTGGCCTTCATAGAGTGACCGTTACTGTGTTTAAAGGAAGTCATTAATGTGGCCTTCATAGAGTGACCGTTACTGTGCTTAAAGGGAGTCATTAATGTGGTCTTCATAGAGTGACCGTTACTGTGCTTAAAGGGAGTCATTAATGTGGTCTTCATAGAGTGAACGTTACTGTGTTTAAAGGAAGTCATTAATGTGGCCTTCATAGAGTGACCGTTACTGTGCTTAAAGGGAGTCATTAATGTGGTCTTCATAGAGTGACCGTTACTGTGCTTAAAGGGAGTCATTAATGTGGTCTTCATAGAGTGACCGTTACTGTGTTTAAAGGAAGTCATTAATGTGGCCTTCATAGAGTGACCGTTACTGTGCTTAAAGGGAGTCATTAATGTGGCCTTCATAGAGTGACCGTTACTGTGTTTAAAGGAAGTCATTAATGTGGCCTTCATAGAGTGACCGTTACTGTGCTTAAAGGAAGTCATTAATGTGGCCTTCATAGAGTGACCGTTACTGTGCTTAAAGGGAGTCATTAATGTGGTCTTCATAGAGTGACCGTTACTGTGTTTAAAGGAAGTCATTAATGTGGCCTTCATAGAGTGAGTATTACTGTGTCTAAAGAAAGTCATTAATGTGGCCTTCATAGAGTGACCGTTACTGTGTTTAAAGAAAGTCATTAATGTGGCCTTCATATAGTGACCGTTACTATGTTTAAAGAAAGTCATTAATGTGGCCTTCATATAGTGACCGTTACTGTGTTTAAAGAAAGTCATTAATGTGGCCTTCATATAGTGACCGTTACTGTGTTTAAAAAAAGTCATTAATGTGGTCTTCATAGAGTGACTGTTACTGCCTTTAAAGACAGTCATTAATGTGGCCTTCATAGAGTGACCGTTATTGTGTTTAAAGGAAGTCATTAATGTGGACTTAATAGAGTGAGTCTTACTGTGTTTGAAGGAAGTCATTAATGTGGCCTTCATATAGTGACCGTTACTATGTTTAAAGAAAGTCATTAATGTGGCCTTCATATAGTGACCGTTACTGTGTTTAAAGAAAGTCATTAATGTGGCCTTCATATAGTGACCGTTACTGTGTTTAAAAAAAGTCATTAATGTGGTCTTCATAGAGTGACTGTTACTGCCTTTAAAGACAGTCATTAATGTGGCCTTCATAGAGTGACTGTTACTGTGTTTAAAGAAAGTCATTAATGTGGACTTAATAGAGTGACTGTTACTGTGTTTAAAGAAAGTCATTAATGTGGACTTAATAGATTGAGTGATGCCGTGTTTAAAGGAAGTCATTAATGAGGCCTTCATAGAGTGACCGTTACTATGTTTAAAGAAAGTCATTAATGTGGCCTTCATATAGTGACCGTTACTGTGTTTAAAGAAAGTCATTAATGTGGCCTTCATATAGTGACCGTTACTATGTTTAAAGAAAGTCATTAATGTGGCCTTCATATAGTGACCGTTACTGTGTTTAAAGAAAGTCATTAATGTGGCCTTCATATAGTGACCGTTACTGTGTTTAAAAAAAGTCATTAATGTGGTCTTCATAGAGTGACTGTTACTGCCTTTAACCCCCTGGATGCCGAGTTTTTTTTCAGGCGCACATTTTCATAAAGTTTGAAAAGTGAACGTTGTGCGAGATTTGCGCTCGCGTGGTCCTGGATCTGCGTACGGCTATGAAATTGCACAGACATGTAGGTTATTTGATTTCCTATCCGTTGGTATAAATATAATTGCGGCTACCTCAGGGGTTTGAGAAATAGACACTGCTAAAGGTTGTCCAAAACTTTTGTGTGTGTTCAAAAACAGTAAATTTCTCAGTTTTTTATCATGCACCAATAAAAGCACTCTGCTACGATTTTTTTAATTTGGCATCTTTACGGGAAGTGTCAGCGAAGAAAATACAGCTTGATATCTGAACGACATAAGTGTATATGAAATGGATGTATGTGCTAATGCATAACGTCATACTCACAAAATCAAAAATGACCCGCAATAAATGTCAAAAATCGGTTTTCTACTATGACGTCAAACGTCGACAGAGAGGTCATGCACGTATAAAGATAAGGAGGCATAACTCAGCTATGGTTTACATTAGGTCAATGTAACTCCGATCACATGGAGAGAATTTGCTGTGGATATGGACAGTATATTTTCGTGATGTTTTGTTCACAGTGAACCAAACTATTCCAACACAAATTTCCCCAATGTGAGAGGATACCTTTTGGTAGTTTCACAATTTGTAAGAAAAGATGCAAGTGTACTACATCAAAAATCAGGCAATAGCGATTTGGATGTCCTTATCCGATACATATTTTAGTTCTTAGATTCCCATATTCTCCTGTTTGTGTATATGTATTTTTATTAATTTTCCATCATTATTAACGGAGTAAAAGCCACATTTTCAAACGTAATGAAATAACTGAAAATAATGCGACATTTTAGTTGACGTCACAGCATGTTTTGTGCATTTTGTGACGTCGGAAGAAGACTACTCTGGTTGCTGATTAGTATATATCTAACCTAATTTCCACTCAATGTGTAAAAGATTTCGGCTTCTGTGTCAGAATTCAACACTTTTCAGCCAAAATATAAAATGAATGGTATTATCACTGAAATAGTGTCCTGAATATATCAACAATTACACGGTTTTACTACATATCTTATTGTGAGCAACACGCGCACCTGCCTAGCATCAATTTAGCATAAATGAAAATTTCACAACACCTGAATATTCATTGAGTATTCATTTAGGAAAAAGACTTTTCTTCTCATGATTACGAAATCAATTCCCTTCATAAGTATGCAATGAAAGGTACAAAGAGATCGATGTTTCAGTAAAGAAGTATTAGAAAATGGACGTAATGCTTGTCCAAATTAAGACTTGACCTGATGTATATATTTTTAATAATTTCCGTATAAATATTGTTTGAGTTAGACATTCTGCCATCAGATATATTTTAATCGCACTTGAATTGACTTTATTATCGTAAACAATGATAATGAATCATGAAACGTTTTGACAAACTCGCACCTGGTCAATTAATATTGATTATAGTTTTGTCTATAAAAACGACACGAACCAATACAATGAACAAGACAATTCCTTTAAATAGTAGTATGTGTGCCCCTACATTTGATAAAATGTACAAATCATTTTCATTAATATTATCCGTTTTACTTATAAGTTGGAATTAAATCGTTGTTTATTAACCTGTTCATATGAAACTGCAATATTTGTCCCAACGTACTGAATATTGCACATCACGGGAACTAAAGCACATGTTGCAGTAATGGCTACGTGTGACCTTCCAACACTTGTGTAGAGGCTTAAAATGGGGTATAGTACACTTACTGAGTCAATTTCCCATGTAAATATTAGTCAAACAATCAAAAGCTTTCAAAGAATAAAAACGGATACCTTATATCCACACATGATATGGTGTTGAACATGGATATACGTAGATACTGAAATCAGTTTCATGAAAAAATATCTGAACGATGCGCAAAATATACATCACAATACTAAAAGTGCAATCGGAATGGTATGGGCATTGTGTTTACTCTTGTTCAACCGACCTTCACCTCAAAGAAATTGCCTAATATGTGCAACAATGTTGACGTATGACATCACTACCGATGACCGATTTCTTTCAAAATGGCGGCTTCGCTGAGAAAGGTACACAGGATTTTGCGACGACATTTTGCTTGATTCAGGGATCTTTTGTATATAAATGTGAGATGTAAGTAATCAGAATTATTCTGACTATCTGTGTATTGTGATATGTTCTTATCGTTTACATTGTAAATGACGGAAGAAGCCAGAAATGCCGATAAGTACCGTTGTCGTTCTGCGTGATTTTGCGTCAGTCATGGCGTCACGCTGCACTAAAAGTTTGACAGTTTCTTATGAATTACCAAATTATTTCATTGTATCTATTTTCAATTTGCTATTTTTTGCCACGATACTCTTCCCCTGAATATACTTAGCGTATTGAGCTATTGTAAGCAATGATTAGAGGGCTGGATGTTAGGAAATTTCCGAAAATGCTACGCACTGTAAAATTGGATTTTTTCTTTGTTTACATTTCAGTCAAGCGCTGTCTTTCGAGCACAGCGTTCGTTTTCATACAAAGTATATTTCGTTTCGTTTTGTCTAGACAGTTGGTATTGGTGACAAAGACCATTTGTAATTTGATTCTAAGATATATGGGGAATTCAATGATGCATTTGTCGCAGCTAACTATGAAGTATACATGATGTAATGGGCTTCTCAATACCGGCCTTCTCGAAACGTGATTTTGTAAACACTATCCAATATGGCGGAAAGCGCACTTCGGCGTTCGTGTAAGTGTATTTTCGAAAACATCCCAACCGATTCTGGGTACATCGGTGACGTTTCAGAATTATCATTCAGGGTTACATGAAAACTTGATATCAGTGATCATTAATATGCTATTTTTGAAATTCATTACTCCCAGTAATTATCCGATTTTCACATTTCAAAACATACTGCAAATAACGCTGTGAATCTCGATTTTGTACAGTTGAAAAATGGCGACATTTACGAAGAAGCCTATTTTGAAAGGCGATTTTAAGCACTTTCGCTTGGTCTGAGATAATAGTGGATGGTATCAAGAAACTGGGAATTTTCCGCAGAATTCAAAACTGTGAAGTATATATATATGCGTGGTATATTTAGAATTTTATTCGACTTCAAAGTGAGGGGTGAAGAGGAGGGACATATATGTCCCTGTGGCATCCAGGGGGTTAAAGACAGTCATTAATGTGGCCTTCATAGAGTGACTGTTACTGTGTTTAAAGAAAGTCATTAATGTGGACTTAATAGATTGAGTGATGCCGTGTTTAAAGGAAGTCATTAATGAGGCCTTCATAGAGTGACCGTTATTGTGTTTAAAGAAAGTCATTAATGTGGACTTCATATAGTGACCGTTACTGTGTTTAAAGGGAGTCATTACAGTGATGTGGTCTTCATAGAGTGACCGTTACTGTGTTTAAAGGAAGTCATTAATGAGGCCTTCATAGAGTGACCGTTACTGTGTTTAAAGAAAGTCATTAATGTGGCCTTCATATAGTGACCGTTACTGTGTTTAAAAAAAGTCATTAATGTGGTCTTCATAGAGTGACTGTTACTGCCTTTAAAGACAGTCATTAATGTGGCCTTCATAGAGTGACCGTTACTGTGTTTAAAGGAAGTCATTAATGTGGACTTAATAGATTGAGTGATGCCGTGTTTAAAGGAAGTCATTAATGAGGCCTTCATAGAGTGACCGTTACTATGTTTAAAGGAAGTCATTAATGAGGCCTTCATAGAGTGACCGTTACTGTGTTTAAAGGGAGTCATTAATGTGGACTTAATAGATTGAGTGATGCCGTGTTTAAAGGAAGTCATTAATGAGGCCTTCATAGAGTGACCGTTACTGTGTTTGAAGGGAGTCATTAATGTGGCCTTCATAGAGTGACCGTTACTATGTTTAAAGGAAGTCATTAATGAGGCCTTCATAGAGTGACCGTTACTGTGTTTAAAGGAAGTCATTAATGAGGCCTTCATAGAGTGACCGTTACTATGTTTAAAGGAAGTCATTAATGAGGCCTTCATAGAGTGACCGTTACTGTGTTTAAAGGAAGTCATTAATGAGGCCTTCATAGAGTGACCGTTACTGTGTTTAAAGGAAGTCATTAATGTGGCCTTCATAGAGTGACCGTTACTATGTTTAAAGGAAGTCATTAATGAGGCCTTCATAGAGTGACCGTTACTGTGTTTAAAGGAAGTCATTAATGTGGACTTAATAGATTGAGTGATGCCGTGTTTAAAGGAAGTCATTAATGAGGCCTTCATAGAGTGACCGTTACTGTGTTTGAAGGGAGTCATTAATGTGGCCTTCATAGAGTGACCGTTACTATGTTTAAAGGAAGTCATTAATGAGGCCTTCATAGAGTGACCGTTACTGTGTTTAAAGGGAGTCATTAATGTGGACTTAATAGATTGAGTGATGCCGTGTTTAAAGGAAGTCATTAATGTGGCCTTCATAGAGTGACCGTTACTGTGTTTAAAGGGAGTCATTAATGTGGCCTTCATAGAGTGGCCGTTACTGTGTTTAAAGGGAGTCATTAATGTGGCCTTCATAGAGTGACCGTTACTGTGCTTAAAGGGAGTCATTAATGTGGCCTTCATATAGTGACCGTTACTGTGTTTAAAAAAAGTCATTAATGTGGTCTTCATAGAGTGACTGTTACTGCCTTTAAAGACAGTCATTAATGTGGCCTTCATAGAGTGACCGTTACTGTGTTTAAAGGAAGTCATTAATGTGGACTTAATAGATTGAGTGATGCCGTGTTTAAAGGAAGTCATTAATGAGGCCTTCATAGAGTGACCGTTACTATGTTTAAAGGAAGTCATTAATGAGGCCTTCATAGAGTGACCGTTACTGTGTTTAAAGGGAGTCATTAATGTGGACTTAATAGATTGAGTGATGCCGTGTTTAAAGGAAGTCATTAATGAGGCCTTCATAGAGTGACCGTTACTGTGTTTGAAGGGAGTCATTAATGTGGCCTTCATAGAGTGACCGTTACTATGTTTAAAGGAAGTCATTAATGAGGCCTTCATAGAGTGACCGTTACTGTGTTTAAAGGAAGTCATTAATGAGGCCTTCATAGAGTGACCGTTACTATGTTTAAAGGAAGTCATTAATGAGGCCTTCATAGAGTGACCGTTACTGTGTTTAAAGGAAGTCATTAATGAGGCCTTCATAGAGTGACCGTTACTGTGTTTAAAGGAAGTCATTAATGTGGCCTTCATAGAGTGACCGTTACTATGTTTAAAGGAAGTCATTAATGAGGCCTTCATAGAGTGACCGTTACTGTGTTTAAAGGAAGTCATTAATGTGGACTTAATAGATTGAGTGATGCCGTGTTTAAAGGAAGTCATTAATGAGGCCTTCATAGAGTGACCGTTACTGTGTTTGAAGGGAGTCATTAATGTGGCCTTCATAGAGTGACCGTTACTATGTTTAAAGGAAGTCATTAATGAGGCCTTCATAGAGTGACCGTTACTGTGTTTAAAGGGAGTCATTAATGTGGACTTAATAGATTGAGTGATGCCGTGTTTAAAGGAAGTCATTAATGTGGCCTTCATAGAGTGACCGTTACTGTGTTTAAAGGGAGTCATTAATGTGGCCTTCATAGAGTGGCCGTTACTGTGTTTAAAGGGAGTCATTAATGTGGCCTTCATAGAGTGACCGTTACTGTGCTTAAAGGGAGTCATTAATGTGGCCTTCATAGAGTGACCGTTACTGTGTTTAAAGGGAGTCATTAATGTGGTCTTCATAGAGTGACCGTTACTGTGTTTAAAGGGAGTCATTAATGTGGCCTTCATAGAGTGACCGTTACTGTGCTTAAAGAAAGTCATTAATGTGGCCTTCATAGAGTGACCGTTACTGTGTTTAAAGAAAGTCATTAATGTGGCCTTCATAGAGTGACCGTTACTGTGCTTAAAGGGAGTCATTAATGTGGCCTTCATAGAGTGACCGTTACTGTGTTTAAAGGGAGTCATTAATGTGGTCTTCATAGAGTGACCGTTACTGTGTTTAAAGGGAGTCATTAATGTGGCCTTCATAGAGTGACCGTTACTGTGCTTAAAGAAAGTCATTAATGTGGCCTTCATAGAGTGACCGTTACTGTGTTTAAAGGGAGTCATTAATGTGGCCTTCATAGAGTGACCGTTACTGTGCTTAAAGGGAGTCATTAATGTGGCCTTCATAGAGTGACCGTTACTGTGTTTAAAGGGAGTCATTAATGTGGTCTTCATAGAGTGACCGTTACTGTGTTTAAAGGGAGTCATTAATGTGGTCTTCATAGAGTGACCGTTACTGTGCTTAAAGGGAGTCATTAATGTGGCCTTCATAGAGTGACCGTTACTGTGTTTAAAGGGAGTCATTAGTGTGGTCTTCATAGAGTGACCGTTACTGTGTTTAAAGGGAGTCATTAATGTGGCCTTCATAGAGTGACCGTTACTGTGCTTAAAGAAAGTCATTAATGTGGCCTTCATAGAGTGACCGTTACTGTGTTTAAAGGGAGTCATTAATGTGGCCTTCATAGAGTGACCGTTACTGTGCTTAAAGGGAGTCATTAATGTGGCCTTCATAGAGTGACCGTTACTGTGTTTAAAGGGAGTCATTAATGTGGTCTTCATAGAGTGACCGTTACTGTGTTTAAAGGGAGTCATTAATGTGGCCTTCATAGAGTGACCGTTACTGTGCTTAAAGAAAGTCATTAATGTGGCCTTCATAGAGTGACCGTTACTGTGTTTAAAGGGAGTCATTAATGTGGCCTTCATAGAGTGACCGTTACTGTGCTTAAAGGGAGTCATTAATGTGGCCTTCATAGAGTGACCGTTACTGTGTTTAAAGGGAGTCATTAATGTGGTCTTCATAGAGTGACCGTTACTGTGTTTAAAGGGAGTCATTAATGTGGTCTTCATAGAGTGACCGTTACTGTGTTTAAAGGAAGTCATTAATGTGGACTTAATAGATTGAGTGATGCCGTGTTTAAAGGGAGTCATTAATGTGGCCTTCATAGAGTGACCGTTACTATGTTTAAAGGGAGTCATTAATGTGGCCTTCATAGAGTGAGCGTTATTGTGTTTAAAGGAAGTCATTAATGTGGCCTTCATAGAGTGACCGTTACCGTGTTTAAAGGAAGTCATTAATGAGGCCTTCATAGAGTGACCCTTACTGTGTTTAAAGGGAGTCATTAATGTGGCCTTCATAGAGTGACCGTTACTGTGTTTAAAGGGAGTCATTAATGAGGCCTTCATAGAGTGAGTCTTACTGTGTTTAAAGGAAGTCATTAATGTGGACTTAATAGATTGAGTGATGCCGTGTTTAAAGAAAGTCATTAATGTGGCCT
Source organism: Haliotis asinina (assembly GCF_037392515.1). Lineage (NCBI taxonomy): Eukaryota > Metazoa > Mollusca > Gastropoda > Lepetellida > Haliotidae > Haliotis > Haliotis asinina. The sequence goes on along the minus strand of NC_090292.1, from coordinate 15,485,493 downwards.
TCATAGAGTGACCGTTACTGTGTTTAAAGAAAGTCATTAATGTGGCCTTCATAGAGTGACCGTTACTGTGCTTAGAGGGAGTCATTAATGTGGCCTTCATAGAGTGACCGTTACTGTGTTTAAAGGGAGTCATTAATGTGGTCTTCATAGAGTGAGCGTTATTGTGTTTAAAGGGAGTCATTAATGTGGACTTAATAGATTGAGTGATGCCGTGTTTAAAGGAAGTCATTAATGTGGCCTTCATAGAGTGACCGTTACTGTGTTTAAAGGGAGTCATTAATGAGGCCTTCATAGAGTGAGTCTTACTGTGTTTAAAGGAAGTCATTAATGTGGACTTAATAGATTGAGTGATGCCGTGTTTAAAGAAAGTCATTAATGTGGCCTTCATAGAGTGACCGTTACTGTGTTTAAAGAAAGTCATTAATGTGGCCTTCATAGAGTGACCGTTACTGTGCTTAGAGGGAGTCATTAATGTGGCCTTCATAGAGTGACCGTTACTGTGTTTAAAGGGAGTCATTAATGTGGTCTTCATAGAGTGACCGTTACTGTGTTTAAAGGGAGTCATTAATGTGGCCTTCATAGAGTGACCGTTACTGTGCTTAAAGAAAGTCATTAATGTGGCCTTCATAGAGTGACCGTTACTGTGTTTAAAGGGAGTCATTAATGTGGCCTTCATAGAGTGACCGTTACTGTGCTTAAAGGGAGTCATTAATGTGGCCTTCATAGAGTGACCGTTACTGTGTTTAAAGGGAGTCATTAATGTGGTCTTCATAGAGTGACCGTTACTGTGTTTAAAGGGAGTCATTAATGTGGTCTTCATAGAGTGACCGTTACTGTGCTTAAAGGGAGTCATTAATGTGGCCTTCATAGAGTGACCGTTACTGTGTTTAAAGGGAGTCATTAATGTGGTCTTCATAGAGTGACCGTTACTGTGTTTAAAGGGAGTCATTAATGTGGCCTTCATAGAGTGACCGTTACTGTGCTTAAAGAAAGTCATTAATGTGGCCTTCATAGAGTGACCGTTACTGTGTTTAAAGGGAGTCATTAATGTGGCCTTCATAGAGTGACCGTTACTGTGCTTAAAGGGAGTCATTAATGTGGCCTTCATAGAGTGACCGTTACTGTGTTTAAAGGGAGTCATTAATGTGGTCTTCATAGAGTGACCGTTACTGTGTTTAAAGGGAGTCATTAATGTGGCCTTCATAGAGTGACCGTTACTGTGCTTAAAGAAAGTCATTAATGTGGCCTTCATAGAGTGACCGTTACTGTGTTTAAAGGGAGTCATTAATGTGGCCTTCATAGAGTGACCGTTACTGTGCTTAAAGGGAGTCATTAATGTGGCCTTCATAGAGTGACCGTTACTGTGTTTAAAGGGAGTCATTAATGTGGTCTTCATAGAGTGACCGTTACTGTGTTTAAAGGGAGTCATTAATGTGGTCTTCATAGAGTGACCGTTACTGTGTTTAAAGGGAGTCATTAATGTGGACTTAATAGATTGAGTGATGCCGTGTTTAAAGGAAGTCATTAATGTGGCCTTCATAGAGTGACCGTTACTGTGTTTAAAGGGAGTCATTAATGTGGCCTTCATAGAGTGACCGTTACTGTGTTTAAAGGGAGTCATTAATGAGGCCTTCATAGAGTGAGTCTTACTGTGTTTAAAGGAAGTCATTAATGTGGACTTAATAGATTGAGTGATGCCGTGTTTAAAGGAAGTCATTAATGTGGCCTTCATAGAGTGACCGTTACTGTGTTTAAAGGGAGTCATTAATGTGGCCTTCATAGAGTGACCGTTACTGTGTTTAAAGGGAGTCATTAATGAGGCCTTCATAGAGTGAGTCTTACTGTGTTTAAAGGAAGTCATTAATGTGGACTTAATAGATTGAGTGATGCCGTGTTTAAAGGAAGTCATTAATGTGGCCTTCATAGAGTGACCGTTACTGTGTTTAAAGGGAGTCATTAATGAGGCCTTCATAGAGTGAGTCTTACTGTGTTTAAAGGAAGTCATTAATGTGGCCTTCATAGAGTGACCGTTACTGTGTTTAAAGGGAGTCATTAATGAGGCCTTCATAGAGTGAGTCTTACTGTGTTTAAAGGGAGTCATTAATGTGGTCTTCATAGAGTGACCGTTACTGTGTTTAAAGGAAGTCATTAATGTGGACTTAATAGATTGAGTGATGCCGTGTTTAAAGGAAGTCATTAATGAGGCCTTCATAGAGTGACCGTTACTGTGTTTAAAGAAAGTCATTAATGTGGCCTTCATAGAGTGACCGTTACTGTGTTTAAAGGGAGTCATTAATGAGGCCTTCATAGAGTGAGTCTTACTGTGTTTAAAGGGAGTCATTAATGTGGTCTTCATAGAGTGACCGTTACTGTGTTTAAAGGAAGTCATTAATGTGGACTTAATAGATTGAGTGATGCCGTGTTTAAAGGAAGTCATTAATGTGGTCTTCATAGAGTGACCGTTACTGTGTTTAAAGGAAGTCATTAATGTGGCCTTCATATAGTGACCGTTACTATGTTTAAAGAAAGTCATTAATGTGGCCTTCATATAGTGACCGTTACTGTGTTTAAAGGGAGTCATTAATGAGGCCTTCATAGAGTGACCGTTACTGTGTTTAAAGGAAGTCATTAATGTGGTCTTCATAGAGTGACCGTTACTGTGTTTAAAGGAAGTCATTAATGTGGCCTTCATATAGTGACCGTTACTATGTTTAAAGGAAGTCATTAATGTGGCCTTCATAGAGTGACCGTTACTGTGTTTAAAGGGAGTCATTAATGAGGCCTTCATAGAGTGAGTCTTACTGTGTTTAAAGGAAGTCATTAATGTGGCCTTCATAGAGTGACCGTTACTGTGTTTAAAGGGAGTCATTAATGAGGCCTTCATAGAGTGAGTCTTACTGTGTTTAAAGGGAGTCATTAATGTGGTCTTCATAGAGTGACCGTTACTGTGTTTAAAGGAAGTCATTAATGTGGACTTAATAGATTGAGTGATGCCGTGTTTAAAGGAAGTCATTAATGAGGCCTTCATAGAGTGACCGTTACTGTGTTTAAAGGGAGTCATTAATGTGGCCGTCATAGAGTGACCGTTACTATGTTTAAAGGAAGTCATTAATGTGGCCTTCATAGAGTGAGTCTTACTGTGTTTGAAGGAAGTCATTCATGTGGCCTTCATAGAGTGACCGTTATTGTGTTTAAAGAAAGTCATTAATGTGGACTTAATAGATTGAGTGATGCCGTGTTTAAAGGGAGTCATTAATGAGGCCTTCATAGAGTGACCGTTACTGTGTTTGAAGGAAGTCATTAATGTGGACTTCATAGAGTGACCGTTACTGTGTTTAAAGGAAGTCATTAATGTGGCCTTCATAGAGTGACCGTTACTGTGTTTAAAGGAAGTCATTAATGAGGCCTTCATAGAGTGAGTCTTACTGTGTTTGAAGGAAGTCATTCATGTGGCCTTCATAGAGTGAGTCTTACTGTGTTTGAAGGAAGTCATTCATGTGGCCTTCATAGAGTGAGTCTTACTGTGTTTGAAGGAAGTCATTAATGAGGCCTTCATAGAGTGACCGTTACTGTGTTTTATGTATGTGTGTAATGAACAATACCGCTTTAAATACTGTTGTGTAAGGTGCGTAGTGCTCCGCTAAAGAGGTGATCGTGTCAGCAACTACAAGAAATGAATAATTTGAATTTGACAGATAAATCTATAAAATAAAGACAAAATACGACAGTCCTTTGAATCTGCTTGTCCGAAATCAAAGGTTAACAATGAACCATTCAAAATCCTTCACCTAACACTATCATGCTCCATTTTCCCGAATGCTATATTTTAACTGTATTTTGTCATTTGCGGAAGCACAGTACAAAGTGTATATAATGTACAAGGTAATAGTACAACGTACAGTGAAATGCAAACTGTCTAGATCATCTGCATATGCAATCACTACTAGTGGCATTATATATTTTAGCAATCGAGTATAGGTTTGAAAGTTTTAAGGATGTATAAGTCGGAAAAGATAACGCGCTGAATGTAATAGTCGGTCCATTGCTTTATGTATCTTTACATGCAGCGTTACTATTCTTGTCGCCCCATTCCAGTGTCTTGGCATTCTGACAAGAACAACTACGTCATCCATGCTATCTGGTGCCAGGCTGATAAAACCTACCTGTATTCTTGCCAAGTGTGATTCATTTAACTGATACTTTAATAGCTCCAGCATTTCCTTTATTTATAATTCACGGGTACAACCAAATACACTCTTTTCACCACAATTTCAAAAAGTGCCATACTGCTGTACGATCAAAACTTCAACAAAATAGCCCCTCCCCTCCCCAACCACCACCAGTAAAGCGTAAAGCAGTCATCCAGTTGTATAGTATATCAGTAGAAGGCACACCAACGTCTGACGCATCAGGGACATAAGTGCAATCTGATGATATCTTCCAATTTGACTAGTGGCAAAAGGTACGATGGCATGTTTTTGTTTATCAACTGAACAACTGACTTATCCATCCATGCATGTGTTTATAACAAATGCAACTGGTGAGGCAGGATGCACTCTCCGTCTCATGAACACCTGCACTCCCCGTCTCATAACACCTTTCAATACCTGGTGTCGTCAGTGTGATTCATAAACACCTGGTATCACTGTCATTCTACACCCGTTGTCATCACTGTGATCCATGAACAACTGTTGTCATCACTGTAACTCCTTACCTGGTGACATCACTGTGATTCATCCCCTGTCTTCACTGTGATCCATGGCCTGGTATATTTACTGTGATTCATCACCCGGTGTCTTCACTGTGATTCGTGACCCGCTGTCTTCCTGCTTTCATTACTGTAATCCATCCACTGGTGGCATCACTGCGGTTCATCACCTTGTGTCCCCACTGTGAGTCATCATCTGGTGTCCCCACAGTGATTCGTCTTTTGGTCGTTTATGTGCTTGAATATAATTATGTCCGTGATCTTATTCGGGTTGGTAAGGGTATGCCAAGTAATTTTAATGTGTCAACCAAACACTTGAAAACGATTGGTGTATGATTTATAATTTATCAATCATTATCAAGTCCATTCTTAAAATATTGGTGAAGATCGAACTTAAGAACTCTTTGGGCTTCGAGAATAAGGGAACAGACACTTAGGACACGCCAATGTGTAGCTTTATTAAATTTTGGGATCTCTGTCCCAGGAAAACTTGGCTTGATGGTTTGGGCGTTTCAGTAACCTCCATGGTATCTGTTGGAAGTATCTTAAGGTACTTCAATAAACAATCGAGCACTGTAATCGATCTATGGGGTCGTGAACAGCATACTTTGAACTAATACTACTATCCTACAACAAGCCGCCTGTTGTACTAACAAGATCCTTGTATAAGTCCAGGGTCAGCCATGTGAAGATTATGTCGCAAATTTGAGATAAATGTTCAAAACGACCACTCACTCACCCTACACAAACAAAATTTACTCTTCAAAAAGGGGAAATTTGACTCAATGATTTGGAGAGTGTGACATCACTGCTCAATTACAGCAAAACCATCACTCTACAAATTTTCAAAACATGACTAACCAAAAAATGTTTTGGTAAACTACAAAGGGCTAATAAAGTTGGCTGGTCACAGTAAATTGTCAATATCTAGTGTTACCACCAGAAGCAACGTTGGCAACTTTGCTGAAGAAGAAAGGATATGCCGAATATTGTCTGGAGAACTCGGTGAAGTGCTGTGCGCAGAACCTGTAGTGTCTGAGGTGGTGGATTACGCTGACACAAGCGTCGATCAAGAGCACCTGATAGATGTTCAGTGGGGACAAATTGGTGGACGAGAAGGCCCAAAGTAACACTTGCACACATTGTTTTGCTGGAGGATCTTTGATCACAGTTAAAAAATAAAGTTATCCATAGGCGGGGGGCAGTGGCAGGGTGGGGGATAGGGGTGGTGGTGTGGTTTATGGGCATCGGGGGAGTTTTAAGACGGTAATACCAGATCCTTTTTCTAGTGAGCTGACAAAGACGGATGACTTACGAATTTGTTTACATCTTGGCTCGTTTGGTGTATTTCTTGGTCGATCACGCTTTCTCTCTCTTGCAGTATTGCAGGTTCCACGTGAGCAATGCCAATCTCTATGCTATTTATACCCTGGGTCACCGTCACCTTTACACACTTAACTAACAGCTTGTCTTGTAAGTTATCACTGAATGTGTATCAATATATAAAACGCAGATTTTGAGTTATAGTAAATGACAGGTTTGTCATAGAGGTGTCAGCAGTCTGTGCGCTACTCTTCACTTCGAAGGTGTTTTGCTTTGTACAAGTTTGAAAGATTTATCAAATCAACAATTTAAATGCGGGAATTTCGAACAAGAAATGTTTAAGTGAGATAAGCAGATCTGGGACTAAAAAGCCGACAGTGAAATACTGTCGCCATGGACCACAAATTTTATTCTTTTGTAGCCTTTTATGTTTGCAGTGAAAACGTACCGATGAATTTCACTTACACAAGAAAGTACATCGAATAAAGTGAAGTGAAGATGGCGAATCTCCATTATTTTTCTTTGCCAGATGAACAAATAAACCTCAGAATTTTAGTCAACTTAGGATAATAGTTGTTTAACAAATGGTCACAGTTTCAAGTTGAGTTATTTGCTTGTATTACAAGGGGTGTCTGTGTATCCGATGTACATTCAACAAGTGACTCTGGTGCTGGCTTCAGTGGTATCTCAGTCTATGTATCCGATGTACATTCAACAAGTAACTCTGGTGCTGGCTTCAGTGGTATCTCAGCGGTATATGATGTACTTTCTACAAGTGACTCCAGTATCGGCTTCAGTGGTATCTCAGTCTGTGTATCCGATGTACATTCTACAAGTGACTCCGGTATCGGCTTCAGTGGTATCTCAGTCTGTGTATCCGATGTACATTCAACAAGTGACTCCGGTATGGGTTTCAGCAGTATCTTCAGTCTGTGTATCCGATGTACATTCAGCATAGACACCCAGAACATACCAAAAGGAGGTTGCTCTTCAAAGGTCAACTCACTATGAAGAACAACATATCACAATCACATATAATAATTATATCATAATCTTAGATTGTCATCGCAACACGTTATTATCGCCGACTACTAACACAAGCATGTACCCTCATCACTACATGCCATCATCACTACATACCATCATCACTACACACTGCCATCACTATATACCGTCACAACACACTGTCATGACAGAGAATACCATCATCTGTAGTTGCCATCATCACTTCATACCATCATCATACAATATCATTTCTACATAGAGCCATCGCTGCATACCATCGTCAGTACATACCATCATCATACAATATATAATCATCACTACGTACTATCATCTCTACATGAAGTCATCACTACATACCATCATCAGTACATGTCGTTATCACTACATACCATCATCACACAATATATAATCATCACTACGTACTATCATCTCTACAAAAAGTCATCACTACACACCATCATCACCATATGCTATCAGCGCAGAACAGTCTATCATTAGTACATATCGTCATCACTATGTACAATCATCACTACACACCATCATCACCATATACTATCCATCATGACTACACACCATCATCACTACATACCTTCATCAATACACACCATTATCACTGCAAAACTTTACCACTGAACATACCATAATCACTACCTATAATCACTACTTGCAGTCATCAGTCACTACACACCGTCATCACTAATTACCATCATCTTTTAATATCATTATCACATACCTACGTTACAATATCACACCATCAAAGGCACACATCATTATCACTGCATGCTATCATCACTACGTGTTATCACAGGAACATTCCACCGTCACACTTATAACCGTTTTCACATATCCCAGGGGTCATGTTGTAGCCTTGATTCAAACGGGAGAGTGTTAAGACCGTAATAGCAAATCCTTTTTCTAGTGAACTGACAAAGACGCATGATTTAGGATTTTGTTTGCATCTTGGCTCTTTTGGTGTATTTCTTGCACATTTTCCAGGCCGATCACGCGTCCTCTCGCGTGCAATATTGCAGGGTCCATGTGAGCAATGCCAGTCAATGCTATTTATACCCTGGGTCACCGTCACAGATACACACTCAACTAACATCTTGTAGGTTATCACTGAATGTGCATCAATATATATAACGCAGATTTTGAGTTATAGCAAATGACAGGTTTGTCATAGAGGTGTCAGCAGCCTGTGCGCTACTCTTCACTTCAAAGCTATTTTGCTTTGAACAACTTTGAAAGTTTTATCAAAACAACATCTTGACAATTTAAAAGCGGCAATTTCGAGCAAGAAGTGTGACACCCATAATTGATCTGTTATATTAATGTCAACGGTTTCATATTTACATTGGAAACATTTAGCTCATGACATATGGTGTACAAATACATATCATAATTCCACTTTCTACAGTGTTTAAGTGTTTGTATTGTGTGAGATAAGCATACCTGGGACTAAAAACCCGACCCAAATACTGTCGCCATGGACAACAAACTTTGTTCTTTTATAGTCTTTTATGTTTGCATGTGCAGCAACGTTAACGTATGACATCACTTCAGATGTCCCGATCTGTTCTCCGTTTTTCACAAGATGGCGGCTTCGCTGGCTAGGGTAAACAGGATTTTGCGAGCACTATTCCCGCAATTCGGAGACTGTTTGTACATAATTATGAGATGTAGCTTATCAGAATGACCCTCACTATCTGTGTATAGTTATATGTTTTAGTCGTTTTCACTTAAGTAAGAGAGGAAGCCAGAAATAATTACCATCGTCGTTCAGCGTGTTTGTGTCAGTTAAGGCATCACTCTGCAACTAAATTCGCCCACTGGTCTGTTATGTTTGGGCGTTGGAATCACAAATGATGCTTTTGTCTTTCAGCAAAATCAATTTTCGTTGTTTTTTTTAGACTGTTTCGTTTCACTCAACGTCATCGAATGTTTCACTTCACTCATCCTCACCGAATGTTTTATTTCATTTAACCCCAAGGAATGTTTCATTGCACTCAGCCTCACCGAATATTTCATTTCACTTAACCCCAAGGAATGTTTTATTTCACTCAACCTCAAGGAATATTTTATTTCACTCAACCTCACAGAATATTTCATTTCACTCAACCCCAAGGAATGTTTCATTTCACTCAACCTCGCCGAATATTCCATTTCATTTAATCTTACCGAATATTTCATTTCACTCAACCTCATTGAATGTTTCATTTCACTCATCATCACAGAATGTTTTATTTCACTCAACCACACAGGATATTTCATTTCACTCAACCTCACCAAATGGGTTATTTCACTCAACCCCAAAGAAATGTTTCATTTCACTCAACCCCAACGAATGTTTCATTTCACTCAACTTCAAAGAATGTTTCATTTCACGCAATCCCCATCGAATATTGAATCAGTTGTTTCACTGTATGTTCTAACATTAAGCACACAAAACGTTGCATGTACCTTGTGGTATAACTGACCTCTCCACGTTCAAGTTGTATGTATGACTCTAAACATTTAGTGTGTTTTCATACTGTTTGGTTGCAGCATATTTCACATTTGATTGGACTTCGAAGTGAGGGTTGATAGAGGTATGACAAGGATGTATCTGTGCATCTGGCACCCAGGGGGTGAAGATCCGTAATACGCCGACCAGTGAATCAGGGACGTTTGGGTAGCCAAGTGGTTAAAGTGTTCGCTCATCACACCGAAGGACCCAGTTTGATTTCCACCATGGGTACAATGTTTGAAGTCCATTTATGGTGTCCCCACTATGATTTTGCTGCAATATTGCTAAAAGTGGTTTAAAACTAAACCCACTCACTCACTGGTTCCTCTACACCGTGGTGTACAACATTCCAACTACACCCTGCAGAAGAGATGAGCTGTGATCGAACATGCTCCGCACCAAAACTGACCACACGGTTCTGACTCGCCATCCCACCTAGAAGAATTGGTGTAAGTTTATTATGAATCTCAATATAAAACATACTAAATATACACTGTAGCAAATGTGGGCCGATCACTTTGTTGTAGAACATGTCATTAAAAGGAATCTGCTCAACCTACTCCGGTTTCTTCACGTCCACTGAAAGGGGATGAGGCGTCACTATTTCCTCAGTTTCACACACACAAATTACTTCTTCAGTACCAATGCAGTAACGTTCATAAAACACTATATTGCATACGTTCAGCTAAGTTGATACCAGCTACAGATTGTATGCATTCAGTTTATTTGACACCAGCTACATATTGCATACATTTATTTTATTTGATACCAACTACGTATTTACATATTCAGTTTATTTGAAACCAGCTACATATTGCACACATTCAGTTTACATAATACCACCTACATATTGCACACATTCAGGTTATATGACACCACCTACATATTGCATATCTTCAGTTTATTATATACCAGCTACATATTGCATATATTCATTTTATATGACACCAGCTACATACTGCATACATTCTGTTTATTTGACACCACCTACACATTGCATATCTTCAGTTTATTATATACCAGCTATATATTGCATATATTCATTTTATATGACACCAGCTACATATTGCATTCATTCAGTTTATTTGATACCACCTACATATTGCACATATTCAGTTTACATAATACCACCTACATATTGCACACATTCAGTTTATATGACACCAGCTACATACTGCATACGTCCAGTTTATTTGATACCATCTACGTTTTTACATAGTCAGTTTATTTGAAACCAGCTACCTATTAAGTCTTTGAAGGGCATTTAGAAGTGAAATGCATAAGAATGAAGATTTTATGGATATCAACTTCTTTATATGAGAACACAACGTTTCGGAGTTAATGCTTACTCCTTCATCAGGTGATTGAGAATGGGGTACAGATCTATATTTATATGTACAGGTAAAGCAATAAAAAAGTAACAAGTGGAATGACTTAACGAAAGCTGGAAGCCAGTATAAACAAGCGCTGATTGGAAACCGACAGTTATGATAACAATGATAGAAGCCAATGGTAATACATTACAGATGATGGGATATGTTTACATAACACAGGTAGGGGGTAAGGACGATGTACATGATAGGGGAAAAGGGTGGAAGCCAATGGTGGATGATGTTTACATAACACATGATTGGGGATTAAGGATGATGTACATGACTGCATGAGGGTTGATGGGCATGTTTACATGGGGGATTGATGATGTACAAACACAAGTAGATAAGGATGTACACGGGTAGATTGGCTATACATGGATTACATAGATTACATAGATAGAATGTACACAGATTGATGAGATTAATTTATCAATAAGTCCCAGGCACTTGGTAGGTACAATCCTTGGTCACGGTTGATTGCTGGTTTCTGTCTCCGGATCTCGATGGCTTCTTGCAGTTTCCTTTGGCGCCAGTTGTTGTTGTTGGTAGATAGTATCCTAGTGTCCTCCCATCGGATTGAATGTCCAGGGTTCTTGAGAATGTGTTCAGAGATGGCCGATTTCTGGTCGAGTTTGCTGACAGAGGTCTGGTGTTCCTTCATTCTGGTGTTGATTGGTCTCAGCGTTTCTCCAATGTATAGGTCGCCACAGTTGCAAGGGATCTGGTAGATGCATCCTCTCGGGTTAGGGTGTTCACAGCTGGGTCCTTTACCGTTGGCTTTTAGGTAGGTCTTGATGGTCTTGCCACTGGAGAAGGTGACATCGATGCTGGCTTTGGTCTTGATGAGGCGTGATATTTGACGTATGTAATGAGACCTCATGCAGTATTCCCTGTGTATGCAATGTGTAGCTGGTATCAACTTAAATGAATGCATGCAACATGTATGTAGTATCAGTAACAAAACTTAACTGAATGTATGCAATGTGTAGCTTGTATTAACTGAATGAAGGCAGTGTGTAGCTGGTACCAGCTTACTTGAACATAGGCAGCGTGTAGCTGGTATCAACTCTACTGAAATTAGACATTATGTACTGGGGGTCAATGTAACTGAATGTGTGCAATATGTATTAAATATCAATAATACCACTTACCTGAATGTATTCAATATAGAGCTTGTAACGGCTTAACTGAATGTATGCAACATGTAGCTGATATCAATGAATGAATGGATGACTCGAATCTGTAGTTGGTTTCAGCTTACATAAATATATGCAATGCATACCTGCTATTAACTTCACTGGTATCAGCGTTAATGAATGCATTAAATCTGTAGCTCGTATCAACTTCAATACATGTATGCGATATGCAGCTCATATCAACTTAACTGAATGTATGGAATATGTAGCTGGTAGCATCGTATATGAATCTAACCGACATGTAGCTTGAATCTACTAACGGAATGTATGGAATATGTAGCTGGTAACATCACATATGAATCTAACCATACATGTAGCTTGAATCTACTAACTGAATGTATGGAAAATGTAGCTGGTAACATCACATATGAATCTAACCATACATGTAGCTTGAATCTACTAACTGAATGTATGGAAAATGTAGCTGGTAACATCACATATGAATCTAACCGACATGTAGCTTGAATCTACTAACTGAACGTATGGAAAATGTAGCTGGTAACATCACATATGAATCTAACCGACATGTAGCTTGAATCTACTAACTGAACGTATGGAAAATGTAGCTGGTAACATCGTATATGAATCTAACCGACATGTAGCTTGAATCTACTAACTGAACGTATGGAATATGTAGCTGGTAACATCGTATATGAATCTAACCGACATGTAGCTTGAATCTACTAACTGAATGTATGGAAAATGTAGCTGGTAACATCGTATATGAATCTAACCGACATGTAGCTTGAATCTACTAACTGAATGTATGGAATATGTAGCTGGTAACATCGTATATGAATCTAACCGACATGTAGCTTGAATCTACTAACTGAATGTATGGAATATGTAGCTGGTAACATCGTATATGAATCTAACCATACATGTAGCTTGAATCTACTAACTGAATGTATGGAAAATGTAGCTGGTAACATCGTATATGAATCTAACCATACATGTAGCTTGAATCTACTAACTGAATGTATGGAATATGTAGCTGGTAACATCGTATATGAATCTAACCATACATGTAGCTTGAATCTACTAACTGAACGTATGGAATATGTAGCTGGTAACATCGTATATGAATCTAACCGACATGTAGCTTGAATCTACTAACTGAATGTATGGAATATGTAGCTGGTAACATCGTATATGAATCTAACCATACATGTAGCTTGAATCTACTAACTGAACGTATGGAATATGTAGCTGGTAACATCGTATATGAATCTAACCGACATGTAGCTTGAATCTACTAACTGAACGTATGGAAAATGTAGCTGGTAACATCGTATATGAATCTAACCGACATGTAGCTTGAATCTACTAACTGAACGTATGGAAAATGTAGCTGGTAACATCGTATATGAATCTAACCGACATGTAGCTTGAATCTACTAACTGAATGTATGGAATATGTAGCTGGTAACATCGTATATGAATCTAACCGACATGTAGCTTGAATCTACTAACTGAATGTATGGAATATGTAGCTGGTAACATCGTATATGAATCTAACCGACATGTAGCTTGAATCTACTAACTGAATGTATGGAAAATGTAGCTGGTAACATCGTATATGAATCTAACCGACATGTAGCTTGAATCTACTAACTGAACGTATGGAATATGTAGCTGGTAACATCGTATATGAATCTAACCGACATGTAGCTTGAATCTACTAACTGAATGTATGGAATATGTAGCTGGTAACATCGTATATGAATCTAACCGACATGTAGCTTGAATCTACTAACTGAATGTATGGAATATGTAGCTGGTAACATCGTATATGAATCTAACCGACATGTAGCTTGAATCTACTAACTGAATGTATGGAATATGTAGCTGGTAACATCGTATATGAATCTAACCGACATGTAGCTTGAATCTACTAACTGAATGTATGGATATGTAGCTGGTAACATCGTATATGAATCTAACCGACATGTAGCTTGAATCTACTAACTGAACGTATGGAATATGTAGCTGGTAACATCGTATATGAATCTAACCGACATGTAGCTTGAATCTACTAACTGAACGTATGGAAAATGTAGCTGGTAACATCGTATATGAATCTAACCGACATGTAGCTTGAATCTACTAACTGAATGTATGGAATATGTAGCTGGTAACATCGTATATGAATCTAACCGACATGTAGCTTGAATCTACTAACTGAATGTATGGATATGTAGCTGGTAACATCGTATATGAATCTAACCGACATGTAGCTTGAATCTACTAACTGAATGTATGGAATATGTAGCTGGTAACATCGTATATGAATCTAACCGACATGTAGCTTGAATCTACTAACTGAACGTATGGAATATGTAGCTGGTAACATCGTATATGAATCTAACCATACATGTAGCTTGAATCTACTAACTGAACGTATGGAAAATGTAGCTAGTTATGCATTAACTGAATGCCGACAGCATGCATCTAGTATCAGCTCAGCTAAATGTATGCACTGTGTAGCTGGTATGAAGTAAACTGAATGTATGCACTATGTAGGTGGTTTAAAGTAAACTGAATGTATACACTATGTAGCTGGTATCAAGTAAACTGAATATGCCCAAAATGTACCTGGTTTGAAATAAACTGAATGTGCGCATTATGTAGCTGGCATTAGTTAAACTGAATGTATGCAATATATAGATGGTAAAAAAATTGAATGTATGAAAAATGTAGCTGGTATCAACTAAACTGAATGTGTTCAGAATGTATGCAATATGTAACCGGTATTAAGTAAACTAAATATGTAGGTGGCATTATGTAAACTGAATGTGTGCAATATGTAGGTGGCATTATGTAAACTGAATGTGTGCAATATGTAGCTGAGAATGACGATTTTTTGACATTACATACATACCACTCAGACACAGCATACTGACTCCAAGCCGACCAGTTTTGGAACTCACTGGTCGTCTTGACAACCATTAAAGGTGAAGGCTGAGGTATCGTCTTCAAAGACATATAGTCACAGGGAAGATCGGCGAAACCGTTCGGGGAAGAAATATGACATATTTGTTTGCTTTGGCTGCTTCATGTATATAGTCCACCTGCAACATATGAAACACAATAAACCATTGCTAGGGTAACAAGCGAACCACTAACACATGATCCATGGAGAAGTCATGACATGTTCTTGGGGCAGTGTCGAAATAGTTGAAGGCCCCCACGTGACCTGACGCCATGTAATTATTGACCAGAATCAGGCGAAAACATTGATGACATTAAGTTTCACGTGGTTTACATTTCAACTTCTTGACTGACAGATGACATCTCTCACATTCCCTTTCTTCATCAGGATGGTGAGTGAGTATTTTAGCAACATTCCAGCAGTATCACGGCGGGGGACACCGGAAACGGATTTCACACATTATACCTCAGTGGGCAATCGAACCCGG
This sequence comes from Haliotis asinina, assembly GCF_037392515.1. Lineage (NCBI taxonomy): Eukaryota > Metazoa > Mollusca > Gastropoda > Lepetellida > Haliotidae > Haliotis > Haliotis asinina. The sequence continues at coordinate 15,469,963 of NC_090292.1, read as the reverse complement.
ATCGTCGGCGCGAAGAGCGAACACTTTATTCAACCGCCCCTCATCAGGATAGACAAATAAGTCACTATTTACACTGACTGTTATCATTAAACGGTTAGTTTACTTGAATTTAAGAACTGTTAGCATTACACAGACAGCTTACTAACAGTCTCAGAACTGTTATCATTAGACAGTTAGACAGTTTACCTGACGTCTCAGAACTGTTATCATTAGGTAGTTAGACAGTTTACTTGACGTCTCAGAACAGTTTTCATTAGACATTCGGACAGTTTACCTGACATCCCAGAACTATTATTTTTATAAAGTTAGATAGTGTACCTGACGTCTCAGAACTCTTGTTATTAGACAGTTATTTAGTTTACCTGACGTCTCAGAACTGGTATCAATAGACAGTTTATCTCACGCCTCTGAACTGTTTTTATTATCCACTTAGACAGTTTAGACATGTCAGTCAACTTCAGTTAAGTTTCAACATCAAGTCTGACATGTTAGTAAGTCTTCGTTTCCTGCATGTCAGTCTTAGTGCTAAACACATCTTTTCAATCTCAAGACTGACACAGTAACTTCTACTATTCTTAAACAGTTTACATGTCAACCTGAACACTGACATGTCACCTTCAAGTATTGTGAATCAGGACGACATGTCAGTCACAGGTAGCGCTAAACTCTAATCACATAACCCATGCTACAGCCGTGCATCTAAATAAGTGTCAATTTCGAATTCGATCCCACGAAATGAGAATCATGGCTAAGTGAGAAAATTCTGCAATGCATAAAGGCGCCTGATACAGTTCGATCTGTCAAGGTCGAAGCTCAAGGTGAGAGAAAACCGCAATTTGCCAACACAAATATGTTAGAACGTGTATCGTGGCGCATCCGATTGTTAAAACAGACTGTAAAAACAGCGCGAATGCTCAATAACATGTTCTTACAACATGTACCTTGGCACGGTGTAGTTTCTGCTGCTAATCTAAAGACTACAATACAGGCTTTGAGGCTTTGTGGTGTTTTGCTTTCCTACCTGAATTCTCTGGAGAAAACGTAAATTCCGAAGTCAGTGAGGATTGTTGAGCATTGTGAGTAGGTGATGTTGTATCAAGAAATTAATATTGTGCTTTAAATGTGTGAATGGCAAAGGGTTGAAGTAATATTGTGATTTACGTAAGTGAGTGACAAGTATTTAAGTAACATTGTAATCAAGCGTTAAAGAATTGAGTAATGGCGTGTTTAGGAATGTGGACTGCTGTTACGTCATGTTACTCAGTGAAGGGATGGGGTGATATTGTGGTCTAAAAGTGTAATGTATGTTTAGATGAGCATAACTGAGTAAAGCAGCATTAAGTGTAAAATATCGGTTCAGGTATAACACTGTGTTTTAAGTAAGTGAGCAATGAAGCACTGAGGAAGTGAAAGAGTTTTTATTAAGAGAGAAGTGCAGCGCAGGGGAAGTGAGAGGGTGGTACTGTTTTAACTTGGTTAACTATGTTTGTTCAGTATTGCATGGACATTAGTAAGTGAACACTGGGTGAGTGAGTTATGTTGTATCTCAACTGAATTGTACAGAGCGAAAAAAGAGTAAGTAATACTTTGTTGTAAGTAAATAAGTAATTCTGTTTGAAGTAAATCAGTAATGCAGCGTTAAAGAAGTGAGTAATTTCATGTGTTTAAGCAAATCTGTACGTTAGTAATGCAGTGATAAAGAAGTGAGTGATTGTATATGTTTACAGTATGTTAGTGTTACAAAGTAAGTTAATAATGCAGTGATAAAGAAATGAGTCATTGTATCTGTTTACAGTATGTTACTTTTGCAAAGTAGATTAGTAATGCATCAATAAGGTAATGAGTGATTGTATCTGTTGACAGTATGTTAGTGTACGTAAGCAATGCAGTGATAAAGAAATGAGTGATAGTATCTATTTACAGTAAGTTAGTGTTACAAAGTACGTAAGACCTGGTGTCATAATTGTGATTCATCACCTGTTGTTATCACTGTGATTCATCACCTGCTGTCATAATTGTGATTCATCACCTGCTTACATAACTGAGGTTGACGGCCTGGTGTCATAACTGTGATTCGTGGTCTGCTGTATTCACTGTGAGTCATCACCTTGTGTCCCCACTGTGAGTCATCACCTGGTGTCCCCACTGTGATTCATCACCTGGTGTCTTCACTATGAGTCATCACCTGGTGTCCCCACTGTGAGTCATTATCTGGTGTCCCCACTGTGAGTCATCACCTGGTGTCCGCACTGTGAGTCATCACCTGGTGTCCCCACTGTGAGTCATCATCTGGTGTCCCCACTGTGAGTCATCACCTGGTATCCCCAAATGTTTCCGTTTTGGTTTGAATCAAATTCTACAAAGCATGTGTGGTTTTCCCAGTGTTGTTCTTTGTGCGGATCGATATTCATGGTGCTGTCAATAAGCTTAATATCCAGTTATGATATGTAATTGCCCAATTTATCTGCACGCAAACATTCCTCATAAATAACTAATGAGGGGCAGGACCTGCTCTCTGAGGAGATTTATATGAATCTGAAGTGTCAATGGCCCAAGAACTCGTCTGTGTTTCAGGACCCCTCGACAGTGGCCTGAGCCGTTCAGGTAGTCTGTGAATGGTGTACCTTCCCAGAATGAATCTTAAGTACTAGAGGCCCAGGAACTGGTCTGGGTACAGTGACCTGAGCTGTTAATATGGAACAGACTGTGAATAGTGTACCGACACAGTCTCGTCTACTGAACGTGAGGTACTGTTTTCTCTTAGTCAGACATGTCTGGAGGTAACGTGGACACAACATTGGACGTATATCCCTGGATGTAGGTTCCAGATGTTGTGTTCCGTCAACCACTGATGAACACTTCTCTCCGCGTGGCTATCTTCTTGTATTCACACGTCGACACTCGCCCTGCTGCGTGTATTTCTTTGCTCACGTCTTCAGAGATGTTGTTGCATATCGATGATCAAACTCGGTGTACGCCATTCCAGGAAACATGCTCATGGCATTCCAGAACGTTGTTTGTAAGCAATCTGTACCACCGTTATAAAATTTAATGTATAATGCATAAATAGATAGTGCTGTAACTATGCAATAAATCCTTAAGACAAATGACGACATTTCAGGCGAGGCGTCTTCACTAAATATGTGTTCTATAACATGATACACAACAGAGATTGTAATAGTGAGTGAGTGAGTGAGTATTTAACGTCACATGGGCAATATTTCCGCCATATTGTGACGAGACACTGTAATATGACACGCAACATGGGTCCTGGAACCAGAGATACACGATATATATTGTAAAATCACAAGTATTATGAGATGTAAAATATCACGAAGCAAGTGTCCCGTGACTTATCATAAACGTTAGAGCTCAGCATTTCCATCTAGTTGGGCGCAAGGTCTACACACACTACTGGTGTAGCGTGTGGTCCCCCGAGCTGGCGTTGTTCCAGACTCTTCAGTCGAGCTATATAAAAGCCGTTTAGACAGCAGCGAGGCAGTTGCCTTCCTAGCTGCGTGTTGTTCTGTTGGAACAATGGAGCTATCAACAGTTGTATTCCTGAGTCTTGTACTGTGCGGTATGGGAGACGTACATGCTGGTGAGAGTTTGGAAATTCTGACTACACGTGTGAGGGTGGTTGAACAAGACCTTAGCCTGTGGAAATTTTCAAGTATGAAAACTGAGACTAAACTGATGAACAAGTTTAAGGTTTGGAAGGAGTCGCTGAAAGAAGAACTGACTTCAACATTCCTTCCTTCACTGATAGAACCTCTCGTCAAACAAGCGATTACAAACATCCTAACTGAAGATGATATTGGGCATCAGACCAACGGAAAAGTTCTCGAGGAAGTACACAGCTTAAAGGACAACGCGCAATACATAAAGACACGACTTCGAGCAATAACACAAGACTTAAGGCATGTTGAACGGGAAAGCGACACCTACAGAAAAAGAGTCAGAAAAGAACGTAGCGAGTTGACCAAAGACATCCGGGCTCTACAGATGCAGGTGAATCAGACAGTAGTTCGTGCAACCTCATATGCAAGGATGCTAAGGTCAGAACTCAATCAGACCATTGATGACGTGCTTGAGACAAACCAGACACTCGCTGGCCTCACACAGTACTTCAGGACGCTGAACACCAGTTGTGTGGTGACGGAGAGAGAAATGAAATCATACCGGGAGGGCTTGCAGGAAATGCGGAGCAACGTATCCACAGACATTCGGAGTTTAAACATTCAACTGAATCAGACCATTAGTGACCAGTTTGACACGAACCAGGCACTCTCTGGCCTCACACAGGACTTCAGGACGCTGAATACCAGTTTTTTGGGGATAAGGAAAGAGATCAAGGAGCTTTCAACCATGACGTATCGTGGAACGACAGAAGGTGAGACTTTTAGCAGAGATTTGTCGCTTAATTAACATTTTATTTTGATATGGCAACCGGAATATATGAGACTAACATTAATTTGTTTGGCAGCCTAGGGTTCACAGGGCAACGTAGGATTAGGTTGGCATGGCAGCAAAATGTTTAATTTACACGTCAACGTGGAGTTTGGGCATGAATAAATGAGCTTCATTTGATAACCTAGGGCTTACAATGCATGGAACGTTGGATTAGCATGTAACCTAGGGTTTCCAAGACATGTAAACGTTAGCCAGACTAGGGCTTACAAGGCATGTAAGCGTTTATTTGGCAGGTAAACACAACCTAGGGCTTACGAGGCATATTAACGTGGAGTTAGCAGGCATGACCCAGTGTACATAAGGGTTTACAGGACATATTAACGTGGAGTTAGCAGGCATGATCCAGTGTACATGAGAGCTTACAAGACATATTAAGGTTGTGATAGCAGGCATGACCCAGTGTACATGAAGGCTTACAAGGCTAGTTGGACTAGCAGGTAAAGCCAACCAAGAGCTTGCAAGGCATATTTACGTGAGTTAGCAGTCAAGACCCAGTGTATATAAGCCCTACAGAGAACGGTACTTTTACCTTCATCTCAGGCCTAACTGCTGGTGGTCACGTGACCAACGACAGATGTCTTTGAACACACGGTCAGTCGACAGACAGCTGAAGACAGCTGAAGACAGTCGACAGACAGGGGATTCTCGGCCGCAGGAACAAGAACAGAACTTACTGAGGACAGTAATTGTCAACGCTACATTATCGTCAGAAACGACCCCTAACTGTACCTTGTGATATGATACCCCAAAATAACGAGCAATCAATACTAAAAGATACATTTTATTTCTCTTCACTAATACTTCACACCATGTCTGATGTCTGTTTGAAAGCAAAGTAACACCAAACATCAAGATCAGCCAGTGTGTCGAGATCATTGACCACCCTGTATATCTTACCTCCACCCAGCTCGACAGCTGTTTCTCCAGTCTTACTAGTGTTATGCCTGGCATTATTTCTATTAGTAATTCCCCCGTATTTAACACTGAAGTGTACTGCCTGTAAAATTTGAGTTTCAACTCTGCCGTGGTCGCACTGATTTATCTCTGTATCTCTACATATTTGGGTGAAATTACTGATTCAGTTAGGAACTGGACATCAAATTAGACGACAAAAGTTTTACCCCTATTCTGAATATTTCAACTTGCCTCGAATACAATCGCCCAATCCCCACTTGACAAGAAGGCCTGGTGTTGTCAGGTCAGAACCTTCAGGTCAAACCTGTCCAGCACAGCCCCGGGCAGTTAAACACAGCACGTTTATGTTTGAGATATTATGACCTGACAACTAAAAGCAATCTCAGTATGGCAGAAATCTGAACTTCATACTGAATGAAACCCTACACCAGATTATGTCTTTTCTTGTCCGTGAATGCTAACACTTGCCCTGGCAGAACTTGGTTCAATATTACCCTTTAATGATTGACACCACACCTTCTGCAAGAGTGGGATGTTACCCTGGGGTGTCAGGCAGTGCAAGACTGCAAATTAGGTCTTTAAATTACTTCACTGAAAAAGAGCCTGATCGTAAAGGTATATTTGTCTGGAATCTGATGAAATAAATCACCAGGTTATTACTCATGGGTGATGCAATGACAAACGCTGTGTACAGACAGAAACCCATGGTTTACTTTCATTTATTTTCGGTCCACAATAATCATGACATGAAATTAACAGGCCACTGACTAACACCATGGTATTTGGAATAGGCGGACGACTTATGGCTACTGTATCTGAACATAAATGCACTATATATTGGTTATATTGCCACCGTTTGTAGAGGAGAAATTTAATCCTGGGGTCAGTATAACCACATAAGACATTTAGAGACCCTAAAGTAAAGAAAACAAGTCATTACTTCCTTGATCGATTTATACGTCGCAGATACATAGCGCATGTACACTCGCACATACATACAACGTACATGATAACTGTGGTGCACTCTTTCTTGGTATGTACTTCACACCTACACCCTTGATGCCGAGATCTTCACCTAAAAGAAATCAGATTCTAGTACTGTTTTGGTTCCGGGATTCGAACCCTTAGAGTCGGGCACCTAATCGCCAGCACACAAAGTCAGCCGCCTAGCCGTCTCAGCTACCGCGACGTGGATGTCGTTCTAGAATTTGTACTTTACTAACAAAGTGTAATCCCAAATATGACATACGTTACATATGACCACTTTCTAAATGGCATTGTGAAACATTTGAAACAAGCGCAGTCTTTCGAGCACAGTGTTCGTTTTCAAATCAATTAGCTTTCGTTTCATTTTATCGAGAGAGTTGGTATTGGTGGCAAAGACCTGCTGTAGTTTAATTCTAAAACGTAAGGGGAATGGGGGATCTTTTAGAATTTTTCTTCCCTTCACTAATCTGCTAGGTGCGCTGATCCGGACGGTCCAACCTTAACCTGACAGCGCATGTCGTATGCGCGATGTGTGTCGTACGTGTTACTATTACCAGGGATAATCTACAACTATATAGTCTCCCTGTTATTACATTTAGAGAAAGTTAACCATTGCAGCTTTCACCTTCACTGGTAACGTTCACGCTTGTGCATTGAGCGTATATCTTTTCCCTCTCACGATGATATATCAAGTGTATTCCGTGATTCTATGATACACTTGGGTTAGTCGTGACTGCTTACATTGCAAGAAAGAATGGCGAAATAGTAGTTCGAAGCGAGGCGGTGGAATCAGCTGATCATTTTCAAGTTATATTTGTCGTTTTTGCAATCGGTAATTTAAGTCTGGCACTAGACGTCTCAGTATCACATTTAAAAGTGCAGTGTATTTTCATTGTATATTTACTCAAATCGCTTTAGTATTACGGTCGATATGGCTGCATTCATGTAGCTCACTAAGGCGGGGAGCTGATATGCATGAAATGTGAAACACAGAAAGTCTTGTTATGTAAATTTCATGGGTTGTACAAGATGGGATAGAGATTTTTGACAACACAAATATTTAGCAGGTACAGAGAGAAGTGAGAAACAATGGTCAAGTAGTTGTAAAATAACAGTAACGCACGAATTATATCAATCATCGCCTACATGTAGCCAATTTTCAAATGCGATAAACATGGGCATAACTCAAATCAACTTTTTACGTCTGTAACCGTTTGTGATGCATGAAATATATAATCACTGTACGGATAAATAATGCATAAAAACACAGCAAAATTCTAAAATGACCGCGTTTTAATTATTAAAATTATTATTCCTGAATTACAGTTATAAATTACAATATTTTGATTTTACTAAGTTTCAATAGAAGAAAATAATATTAAAATATTAATTTATATAATATACTATTTCAGACTCAGAAGAAGTAAAACCACCGGTAGGTTAAGTACACATTCGAGGGCACTTTCCTAATTCTATTTTTTATTACACAACTAAACAATACATATATTCATATCGGTAATAAATTTCAATCTCTAATATAAATGGTACTGTTCATTGTTGTCAGCACCAAATAGTTTACATTTCCCTGTAGTTTCTACATACGTCTTGTCTTCACAATGAACAGATTATTATAATAGTCATGACAAAGCTCATTTTATTTTTGTAAATCTAGCTCTTCGTGTCTTGTTGCAATACACTGAGGTTTTGATGTCCTAACACAAATATATTAATAAAGTCAATATCCTTTCGCACTTTACATGATATCTGCACTGCAAAATGTTGTAATTCTGAGTTATTGTATGCTGGTGTATTTGTACTTTAATATTACATCACACATGCATGACTTTATTCAATCATTGTACATATTATCTTTTAACTTTCTAATAAAATAATTAAATGCATAAACATATCTTCATAGAATAATTGTGGGGTTAAATTCGAATCTATGTCATCTAAAACGTATATTTGACATTAAACCCCTTTTCTGATATTAAACTCAGAACCTAAAGATTTTTTAAGAACTGTTGAATAAAAAGCAGAATGCAAAGTATACAAATTTAGATAATATGTGGTCTGTCATGGGAAATATTTGTCAACTTAATGTTTCAAAAGAAGAAACACATGTGTAATGTAATTATATCATACAGATCTGCTTGGATGGTCGAAGTTATATGTTGTTCATAGAGACAATTCTCTGTAAATGACTTTTTATATCAATAGCTTTAAGTGGTGTTAAACTATGATGAGTGGTGTTTCGGATGCAACTGGCTCATTGCTTGGATAATAGCTGTATGGCATTTGCTTAAGTAATTCATATATGAAAATATACAGTAGTGTCAGAATTTAAAGCAAATGAGGAACTGCTGCTCAAAAAGTAATTTATAGATTTATAACTAACTGTTACATTCTATACGGAATTTCACCAATTGTCAGGGATGTGTAACAATCACAAATTGACGATGAAGACTTTCCAGGGATCGATTCAGTTCTAGTTGGTTGGAGTTGTATCTCCGATTTTTGCTTACATTGAGATCGGTATTAGGATGGGAACTATTTTCAAGATTTTAATGCGGCAATGTTTAAAGAATTACCGTTGCAAATAACTGAAGGATTGATAACATATACAAAGAATTTTCATAACTGCTTGGACTTGCAGTAAGTTGAACTAGCACTCCCTCGGGTTCTGTCGTAGGAAATACCGAGACAATATAACCGATTTTTCATGGCGTTTTCAGTCTTTATTTATATCGTGTCAATTCGCACTGCACTTGGAATTAAGCAAACGATGCTTTTCTCAAGTAAAAGTCAAAGCAAAACATGTGTCAGTTAATGGATTTTCGTCGAAAACGGTAGGCTTTTTTGTTCAGTGAAGGTGGCCAAGGCAACGCGTAAACGTGGTTCTGTCTGTACATGTAGCAGGTTGTCGCAGCGCACATTGAGTCGGTAACCAGACCAGAAGCGAGAAATTGGACCGTCGCTTATTTCATTTCAAAAGGAGAGTTGTTGTCAGAAAGTAATTATGTGACTTTCGAATTTCAAGCAGATAAGAAGCCTAACCCGTATTCGTTTCTTGACAGTTCGATAATTACATTCACCCGCCACAATCACCCGATTTCGTTTGTTTGATTTTCCTTGTAATTTTTCTTATATAACCTTTGCTACAAAAAGGTCGCCCATTCATTGATGCATTTGTAGCAGCTGACAATGAAATATACATCATGTATCTCAATATCGGCCTTCGCCAAATCCAAGATAGCGTATTTCTGAAAATATCTGGGTTCGTCGACAACGGCAGTAGTGATTTCATGAAAACCTGATGTCAGTGATCATTATTATGCTATT